>NW_026734934.1:0-198390 GCF_949786415.1 Peromyscus eremicus | reverse complement strand
CCACAAAACAACTCTTGCTCATAGGACCAGAAACTGCATGTGATTCAACTCCATTTCTGACTGGGAAACAAATAGTAGCTCGCCTTACAAGAAACACGCTCTGCTTTTGAGAAAAGAGCACTCTTCTAATCTACTGTGTTTCCTATAGGGCCAGAACAGTGAGATTGCTCAGAACAAAAGAAGTGTGCTTCGACGTACGGGCCATGTCTAGTTCAACTCCACTTAGGAAACTGACAAGAACAGTAGCTTCTCTTCAGTCCAATAAACTGTACTTGCTGGGAACAGATGCGAGTGCTATTTGCACTGTGTATGGCAATGGGAGCACAATAGTGACTCTTCTTACCAGAAAACAACTATTGCTGGTAGGACAAGAAACTGCATGTGATTAAACTCCATTTAGGCCTGGGAAACAAACACTAGCTCACCTTACAAGAAACACACTCTGCTTTTGAGAAAAGAGCACTCTTCTAATCTACTGTGTTTCCTATAGGGCCAGAACAGTGAGCTTGCTCAGAACAAAAGAACTGTGCTTCCTACACACACGGGCCATATCTAGTTCATCTCCACTTAGGAATCTGACGAGAACAGTAGCTTCTCTTCAGTCCAATACACTGTACTTGCTGGGAACAGACACGAGTGCTATTTGCACTGTGTATAGCAATGGGAGCGCAATAGTGACTCTTCTTACCAGAAAACAACTCTTGCTGATAGGACCAGAAACTGCATAAAATTCAAATCCTTTTCTGTTTGGGAAACAAACACTAGCTTGCCTTACGAGAAACACACTCTGCTTTTGAGAAAAGAGCACTCTTCTACTCTCCTGTGTTTCCTATAGGGCCAGAACACTGAGCTTGCTCAGAACAAAAGCACTGTGCTTCCGACACACGGGCCATATCTAGTTCAACTCTGCTTAGGAAACTGACAAGAACAGTAGCTTCTCTTCAGTCCAATACACTGTACTTGCTGGGAACAGACGCGAGTGCTCTTTGCACTGTTTATGGCAAATGGAGCACACAAGTGACTCTTTTTACCACAAAACAACTCTTGCTCATAGGATCAGAAACTGCATGGGATTCAAATCCTTTTCTGATTGGGAAACAAACACTAGCTCGCCTTACAAGAAACACACTCTGCTTTTGACAAAAGAGCACTCATCTTCTCTACTGTGTTTCCTATAGTGCCAGAAGAGTGAGCTTGCTCAGAACAAAAGAACTGTGCTTCCTACACACACGGGCCATATCTAGTTCAACTCCACTTAGGAAACTGACAAGAACAGTAGCTTCTCTTCAGTCCAATACACTGTACTTGCTGGGAAGTGACGCGAGTGCTATTTGCACTTTGTATGGCAATGGGAGCACAATAGTGACTCTTCTTACCAGAAAACAACTCTTGCTCGTAGGACCAGAAACTGCATGTGATTTAACTCCATTTAGGACTGGGAAACAAACACTAGCTCGCCTTACAAGAAACACACTCTGCTTTTGAGAAAAGAGCACTCTTCTAATCTACTGTGTTTCCTATAGGGCCAGAACAGTGAGCTTGCTCAGAACAAAAGAACTGTGCTTCCGACTTACGGGCCATATCTAGTGTAACTCCACTTAGGAAACTGACAAGAACAGTAGCTTCTCTTCAGTCCAATACACTGTACTTGCTGGGAACAGACGCGAGTGCTATTTGCACTGTGTATGGCAAATGGAGCACAATAGTGACTCTTCTTACCAGAAAACAACTCTTGCTCATAGGACCAGAAACTGCATGTGATTCAACTCCATTTAGGACTGGGAAACAAACACTAGCTCGCCTTACAAGAAACACACTCTGCTTTTGAGAAAAGAGCACTCTTCTAATCTCCTGTGTTTCCAAAAGGGCCAGAAGAGTGAGCTTGCTCAGAACAAAAGAAATGTGCTTCCGACATATGGGCCATATCTAGTTCAACTCCACTTAGGAAACTGATGAGAACAGTAGCTTCTCTTCAGTCCAATACACTGTACTTGCTGGGAACAGACGCGAGTGCTCTTTGCAGAGTGCATGACGAATGGAGCACAAAAGTGAATCTTTTTACCACATAAAACTCTTGCTCATAGGACCAGAAACTGCATGTGATTCAACTCCATTTCTGACTGGGAAACAAATAGTAGCTCGCCTTAGAAGAAACACGCTCTGCTTTTGAGAAAAGAGCACTCTTCTAATCTACTGTGTTTCCTATATGGCCAGAACAGTGAGCTTGCTCAGAACAAAAGCACTGTGCTTCCTACACACATGGGCCATATCTAGTTCAACTCTGCTTAGGAAACTGACAAGAACAGTAGCTTCTCTTCAGTCCAATACACTGTACTTGCTGGGAACAGACGCGAGTGCTCTTTGCACTGTGTATGGCAAAAGGAGCACAAAAGTGACTCTTTTTACCACAAAACAACTCTTGCTCATAGGACCAGAAACTGCATGTGATTCAAATCCTTTTCTGATTGGGAAACAAACACTAGCTCGCCTTACAAGAAACACACTCCGCTTTTGAGAAAAGAGCACTCTTCTAATCTACTGTGTTTCCTATAGGGCCAGAACAGTGAGCTTGCTCAGAATAAAAGAACTGTGCTTCCTACACACATGGGCCATATCTAGTTCATCTCCACTTAGGAAACTGACGAGAACAGTAGCTTCTTTTCAGTCCAATACACTATACTTGCTGGGAACAGACGCGAGTGCTCTTTGCACTGTGTATGGCGAATGGAGCACAAAAGTGACTCTTTTTTTTACCAGAAAACAACTCTTGCTCATAGGACCAGAAACTGCATGTGATTCAAATCCTTTTCTGATTGGGAAACAAATACTAGCTCGGTTTACAAGAAACATACTCTGCTTTTGAGAAAAGAGCACACTTCTAATCTACTGTGTTTCTTGTAGGGCCAGAACAGTGAGCTTGCTCAGAAGAAAAGAACTGTGTTTCCGATGTACGGGCCAATCTAGTTCAACTCCACTTAGGAAACTGACGAGAACAGTAGCTTCTCTTCAGTCCAATACACTATACTTGCTGGGAACAGACGCGAGTGCTCTTTGCACTGTGTATGGCGAATGGAGCACAAAAGTGACTCTTTTTTACCACCAAACAACTCTTGCTCATAGGACCAGAAACTGCATGTGATTCAAATCCTTTTCTGTTTGGGAAACAAACACTAGCTTGCCTTACGAGAAACACACTCTGCTTTTGAGAAAAGAGCACTCTTCTACTCTCCTGTGTTTCCTATAGGGCCAGAACAGTGAGCTTGCTCAGAACAAAAGCACTGTGCTTCCGTTGTATGGGCCATATCTAGTGTAACTCCACTTAGGAAACTGACAAGAACAGTAGCTTCTCTTCAGTCCAATACACTATACTTGCTGGGAACAGACGCGAGTGCTATTTGCACTGTGTATGGCAAATGGAGCGCAATAGTGACTCTTCTTACCAGAAAACAACTCTTGCTCGTAGGACCAGAAACTGCATGTGATTCAACTCCATTTAGGACTGGGAAACAAACTCTAGCTTGCCTTACAAGAAACACACTCTGCTTTTGAGAAAAGAGCACTCTTCTAATCTCCTGTGTTTCCAATAGGGCCAGAACAGTGAGCTTGCTCAGAACAAAAGAACTGTGCTTCCCACATACGGGCCATATCTAGTTCAACTCCACTTAGGAAACTGACGAGAACAATAGTTTCTCTTCAGTCCAATACACTGTACTTGCTGGGAACAGACGCCAGTGCTATTTGCACTGTGTATGGCAATGGGAGCGCAATAGTGACTCTTCTTACCAGAAACAACTCTTGCTCGTAGGACAAGAAACTGCATGTGATTCAACTCCATTTCTGACTGGGAAACAAATAGTAGCTCGCCTTACAAAAAACACACTCTGCTTTTGAGGAAAGAGCACTCTTCTACTCTCCTGTGTTTCCTATAGGGCCAGAACAGTGAGCTTGCTCAGAACAAAAGCACTGTGCTTCTGACACACGGGCCATATCTAGTTCAACTCTGCTTAGGAAACTGACAAGAACAGTAGCTTCTCTTCAGTCCAATACACTGTACTTGCTGGGAACAGACGCCAGTGCTCTTTGCACTGTGTATGGCGAATGGAGCACAAAAGTACTCTTTTTACCACAAAACAACTCTTGCTCATAGGACCAGAAACTGCATGTGCTTCAAATCCTTTTCTGATTGGGAAACAAACACTAGCTCACCTTACAAGAAACACACTCTGCTTTTGAGAAAAGAGCACTCTTCTAATCTACTGTGTTTCTTGTAGGGCCAGAACAGTGAGCTTGCTCAGAACAAAAGAACTGTGCTTCCGACTTACGGGCCAATCTAGTTCAATTCCACTTAGGAAACTGACGAGAACAGTAGCTTTTGTTCAGTCCAATACACTGTACTTGCTGGGAACAGACGGCAGTGCTCTTTGCACTGTGTATGGCGAATGGAGCACAAAAGTACTCTTTTTACCCCAAAACAACTCTTACTCATAGGACCAGAAACTGCATGTGATTCAACTCCATTTCTGACTGGGAAACAAATAGTAGCTCGCCTTACAAGAAACACACTCTGCTTTTGAGAAAAGAGCACTCTTCTACTCTCCTGTGTTTCTTGTAGGGCCAGAACAGTGAGCTTGCTCAGAACAAAAGAACTGTGCTTCCGAAGTATGGGCCAATCTAGTTCAACTGCACTTAGGAAACTGATGAGAACAGTAGCTTCTCTTTAGTCCAATACACTGTACTTGCTGGGAACAGACGCGAGTGCTCTTTGCACTGTGTATGGCGAATGGAGCACAAAAGTGACTCTTCTTACCAGAAAACAACTCTTGCTCATAGGACAGGAAACTGCATGTGATTCAACTCCATTTAGGACTGGGAAACAAACACTAGCTCGCCTTACAAGAAAAAGACTCTGCTTTTGAGGAAAGAGCACTCTTCTAATCTACTGTGTTTCCTATAGGGCCAGAACAGTGAGATTGCTCAGAACAAAAGAACTGTGCTTCCTACACACACGGGCCATATCTAGGACATCTCCACTTAGGAAACTGACAAGAACAGTAGCTTCTCTTCAGTCCAATACACTGTACTTGCTGGGAACAGACGCGAGTGCTATTTGCACTGTGTTTGGCAAATGGAGCACAATAGTGACTCTTCTTACCAGAAAACAACTCTTGCTCATAGGACCAGAAACTGCATGTGATTCAACTCCATTACTGACTGGGAAACAAATACTAGCTCGCCTTACAGGAAACACACTCTGCTTTTGAGAAAAGAGCACTCTTCTAATCTACTGTGTTTCCTATAGGGCCAGAAGAATGAGCTTGCTCAGAACAAAAGAACTGTGACTCCGACGTACAGGCCATATCTAGTTCAACTCCACTTAGGAAACTGACGAGAACAGTAGCTTCTTTTCAGTCCAATACACTGTACTTGCTGTGAAAAGACGCCAGTGCTCTTTGCACTGTGTATGGCAATGGGAGCACAATCTTGACTCTTCTTACCAGAAAACAACACTTGCTCGTAGGACAGGAAACTGCATGTGATTCAACTCCATTTAGGACTGGGAAACAAACACTAGCTCGCCTTACAAGAAACACACTCTGCTTTTGAGAAAAGAGCACTCTTCTAATCTACTGTGTTTCTAACAGGGCCAGAACAGTGACCTTGCTCAGAACAAAAGAACTGTGCTTACGACATATGTGCCATATATACTTCAACTACACTTAGGAAACTGACGAGAACAGTAGCTTCTCTTCAGTCCAATACACTGTACTTGCTGGGAACAGATGAGAGTGCTATTTGCACTGTGTATGGCAATGGGAGCACAATAGTGACACTCCTTACCAAAAAACAACTCTTGTTCGTAGTACCAGAAACTGCATGTGATTCAAATCCATTTCTGACTGGGAAACAAATACTAGCTCGCCTTACAAGAAACACACTCTGCTTTTGAGAAAAGAGCACTCTTCTAATCTACTGTGTTTCTTGTAGGGCCAGAACAGTGAGCTTGCTCAGAACAAAAGAACTGTGCTTCCGACATACGGGCCAATCTAGTTCAACTCCACTTAGGAAACTGACGAGAACAGTAGCTTTTCTTCAGTCCAATACACTGTACTTGCTGGGAACAGACGCCAGTGCTCTTTGCAGTGTGCATGGCAAATGGAGCACAAAAGTGACTCTTTTTACCACAAAACAACTCTTGCTCATAGGACCAGAAACTGCATGTGATTCAACTCCATTTCTGACTGGGAAACAAATAGTAGCTCGCCTTACAAGAAACACGCTCTGCTTTTGAAAAAAGAGCACTCTTCTAATCTACTGTGTTTCCTATAGGGCCAGAACAGTGAGATTGCTCAGAACAAAAGAAGTGTGCTTCGACGTACGGGCCATGTCTAGTTCAACTCCACTTAGGAAACTGACAAGAACAGTAGCTTCTCTTCAGTCCAATACACTGTACTTGCTGGGAACAGATGCGAGTGCTATTTGCACTGTGTATGGCAATGGGAGCACAATAGTGACTCTTCTTACCAGAAAACAACTATTGCTGGTAGGACAAGAAACTGCATGTGATTAAACTCCATTTAGGCCTGGGAAACAAACACTAGCTCACCTTACAAGAAACACACTCTGCTTTTGAGAAAAGAGCACTCTTCTAATCTACTGTGTTTCCTATAGGGCCAGAACAGTGAGCTTGCTCAGAACAAAAGAACTGTGCTTCCTACACACACGGGCCATATCTAGTTCATCTCCACTTAGGAATCTGACGAGAACAGTAGCTTCTCTTCAGTCCAATACACTGTACTTGCTGGGAACAGACACGAGTGCTATTTGCACTGTGTATAGCAATGGGAGCGCAATAGTGACTCTTCTTACCAGAAAACAACTCTTGCTGATAGGACCAGAAACTGCATAAAATTCAAATCCTTTTCTGTTTGGGAAACAAACACTAGCTTGCCTTACGAGAAACACACTCTGCTTTTGAGAAAAGAGCACTCTTCTACTCTCCTGTGTTTCCTATAGGGCCAGAACACTGAGCTTGCTCAGAACAAAAGCACTGTGCTTCCGACACACGGGCCATATCTAGTTCAACTCTGCTTAGGAAACTGACAAGAACAGTAGCTTCTCTTCAGTCCAATACACTGTACTTGCTGGGAACAGACGCGAGTGCTCTTTGCACTGTTTATGGCAAATGGAGCACACAAGTGTCTCTTTTTACCACAAAACAACTCTTGCTCATAGGACCAGAAACTGCATGGGATTCAAATCCTTTTCTGATTGGGAAACAAACACTAGCTCGCCTTACAAGAAACACACTCTGCTTTTGACAAAAGAGCACTCATCTTCTCTACTGTGTTTCCTATAGTGCCAGAAGAGTGAGCTTGCTCAGAACAAAAGAACTGTGCTTCCTACACACACGGGCCATATCTAGTTCAACTCCACTTAGGAAACTGACAAGAACAGTAGCTTCTCTTCAGTCCAATACACTGTACTTGCTGGGAAGTGACGCGAGTGCTATTTGCACTGTGTATGGCAATGGGAGCACAATAGTGACTCTTCTTACCAGAAAACAACTCTTGCTCGTAGGACCAGAAACTGCATGTGATTTAACTCCATTTAGGACTGGGAAACAAACACTAGCTCGCCTTACAAGAAACACACTCTGCTTTTGAGAAAAGAGCACTCTTCTAATCTACTGTGTTTCCTATAGGGCCAGAACAGTGAGCTTGCTCAGAACAAAAGAACTGTGCTTCCGACGTACGGGCCATATCTAGTGTAACTCCACTTAGGAAACTGACAAGAACAGTAGCTTCTCTTCAGTCCAATACACTGTACTTGCTGGGAACAGACGCGAGTGCTATTTGCACTGTGTATGGCAAATGGAGCACAATAGTGACTCTTCTTACCAGAAAACAACTCTTGCTCGTAGGACAAGAAACTGCATGTGATTCAACTCCATTTAGGACTGGGAAACAAACACTATCTCGCCTTACAAGAAACACACTCTGCTTTTGAGAAAAGAGCACTCTTCTAATCTCCTGTGTTTCCAAAAGGGCCAGAAGAGTGAGCTTGCTCAGAACAAAAGAAATGTGCTTCCGACATATGGGCCATATCTAGTTCAACTCCACTTAGGAAACTGATGAGAACAGTAGCTTCTCTTCAGTCCAATACACTGTACTTGCTGGGAACAGACGCGAGTGCTCTTTGCAGAGTGCATGACGAATGGAGCACAAAAGTGAATCTTTTTACCACATAAAACTCTTGCTCATAGGACCAGAAACTGCATGTGATTCAACTCCATTTCTGACTGGGAAACAAATAGTAGCTCGCCTTAGAAGAAACACGCTCTGCTTTTGAGAAAAGAGCACTCTTCTACTCTCCTGTGTTTCCTATATGGCCAGAACAGTGAGCTTGCTCAGAACAAAAGCACTGTGCTTCCGACACATGGGCCATATCTAGTTCAACTCTGCTTAGGAAACTGACAAGAACAGTAGCTTCTCTTCAGTCCAATACACTGTACTTGCTGGGAACAGACGCGAGTGCTCTTTGCACTGTGTATGGCAAAAGGAGCACAAAAGTGACTCTTTTTACCACAAAACAACTCTTGCTCATAGGACCAGAAACTGCATGTGATTCAAATCCTTTTCTGATTGGGAAACAAACACTAGCTCGCCTTACAAGAAACACACTCCGCTTTTGAGAAAAGAGCACTCTTCTAATCTACTGTGTTTCCTATAGGGCCAGAACAGTGAGCTTGCTCAGAATAAAAGAACTGTGCTTCCTACACACATGGGCCATATCTAGTTCATCTCCACTTAGGAAACTGACGAGAACAGTAGCTTCTTTTCAGTCCAATACACTATACTTGCTGGGAACAGACGCGAGTGCTCTTTGCACTGTGCATGGCGAATGGAGCACAAAAGTGACTCTTTTTTTTACCAGAAAACAACTCTTGCTCATAGGACCAGAAACTGCATGTGATTCAAATCCTTTTCTGATTGGGAAACAAATACTAGCTCGGTTTACAAGAAACACACTCTGCTTTTGAGAAAAGATCACACTTCTAATCTACTGTGTTTCTTGTAGGGCCAGAACAGTGAGCTTGCTCAGAAGAAAAGAACTGTGTTTCCGATGTACGGGCCAATCTAGTTCAACTCCACTTAGGAAACTGACGAGAACAGTAGCTTCTCTTCAGTCCAATACACTATACTTGCTGGGAACGGACGCGAGTGCTCTTTGCACTGTGTATGGCGAATGGAGCACAAAAGTGACTCTTTTTTACCACCAAACAACTCTTGCTCATAGGACCAGAAACTGCATGTGATTCAAATCCTTTTCTGTTTGGGAAACAAACACTAGCTTGCCTTACGAGAAACACACTCTGCTTTTGAGAAAAGAGCACTCTTCTACTCTCCTGTGTTTCCTATAGGGCCAGAACAGTGAGCTTGCTCAGAACAAAAGCACTGTGCTTCCGTTGTATGGGCCATATCTAGTGTAACTCCACTTAGGAAACTGACAAGAACAGTAGCTTCTCTTCAGTCCAATACACTATACTTGCTGGGAACAGACGCGAGTGCTATTTGCACTGTGTATGGCAAATGGAGCGCAATAGTGACTCTTCTTACCAGAAAACAACTCTTGCTCGTAGGACCAGAAACTGCATGTGATTCAACTCCATTTAGGACTGGGAAACAAACTCTAGCTCGCCTTACAAGAAACACACTCTGCTTTTGAGAAAAGAGCACTCTTCTAATCTCCTGTGTTTCCAATAGGGCCAGAACAGTGAGCTTGCTCAGAACAAAAGAACTGTGCTTCCCACATACGGGCCATATCTAGTTCAACTCCACTTAGGAAACTGACGAGAACAATAGTTTCTCTTCAGTCCAATACACTGTACTTGCTGGGAACAGACGCCAGTGCTATTTGCACTGTGTATGGCAATGGGAGCGCAATAGTGACTCTTCTTACCAGAAACAACTCTTGCTCGTAGGACAAGAAACTGCATGTGATTCAACTCCATTTCTGACTGGGAAACAAATAGTAGCTCGCCTTACAAAAAACACACTCTGCTTTTGAGGAAAGAGCACTCTTCTACTCTCCTGTGTTTCCTATAGGGCCAGAACAGTGAGCTTGCTCAGAACAAAAGCACTGTGCTTCTGACACACGGGCCATATCTAGTTCAACTCTGCTTAGGAAACTGACAAGAACAGTAGCTTCTCTTCAGTCCAATACACTGTACTTGCTGGGAACAGACGCCAGTGCTCTTTGCACTGTGTATGGCAATGGGAGCGCAATAGTGACTCTCTTTACCAGAAAACAAATCTTGTTCATAGGACCAGAAACTGCATGTGATTCAAATCCTTTTCTGATTGGGAAACAAACACTAGCTCGCCTTACAAGAAACACACTCTGCTTTTGAGAAAAGAGCACTCTTCTAATCTACTGTGTTAACTATAGGGCCAGAACAGTGAGCTTGCTCAGAAAAAAAGAACTGTGCTTCCAACACACGGGCCATACTTAGTTCAACTCTGCTTAGGAAACTAGCGAGAACAGTAGCTTCTCTTCAGTCCAATACACTGTGCTTGCTGGGAACAGACGCGAGTGCTATTTGCACTGTGCATGGCAAATGGAGCGCAACAGTGACTCTTCTTACCAGAAAACAACTCTTGCTCGTAGTACCAGAAACTGCATGTTATTCAACTCCATTTCCGACTTGGAAACAAATAGTAGCTCGCCTTACAAAAAAACACACTCTGCTTTTGAAAAAAGAGCACTCTTCTAATCTACTGTGTTTCCCATAGGGCCAGAAGAGTGAGCTTGCTCAGAACAAAAGAACTGTGCTTCCAGTGTACGGGCCATATCTAGTTCAACTCCACTTAGGAAACTGACGAGAACAGTAGCTTCTCTTCAGTCCAATACACTGTACTTGCTGGGAACAGACGCCAGTGCTCTTTGCACTGTGTATGGCAATGGGAGCACAATAGTGACTCTTTTTACCACAAAACAACTTTTGTTCATAGGACCAGAAACTGTATGTGATTCAAATCCTTTTCTGATTGGGAAACAAACACTAGCTCGCCTTACAAGAAACACATTCTGCTTTTGAGAAAAGAGCACTCTTCTAATCTACTGTGTTTCCTATAGGGCCAGAACAGTGAGCTTGCTCAGAACATAAGAACTGTGCTTCCGACACACGGGCCATATCTAGTTCAACTCTGCTTAGGAAACTGACAAGAACAGTAGCTTCTCTTCAGTCCAATACACTGTACTTGCTGGGAACAGACGAGAGTGGTATTTGCACTGTGTATGGCAAAGGGAGCGCAATAGTGACTCTTCTTACCAGAAACAACTCTTGCTCATAGGACAAGAAATTGCATGTGATTCAACTCCATTTAGGACTGGGAAACAAACACTAGCATGCCTTACAAGAAACACACTCTGCTTTTGAGAAAAGAGCACTCTTCTACTCTCCTGTGTTTCCTATAGGGCCAGAACAGTGAGCTTGCTCAGAACAAAAGCACTGTGCTTCCGACACACGGGCCATATCTAGTTCAACTCTGCTTAGGAAACTGATGAGAACAGTAGCTTCTCTTCAGTCCAATACACTATACTTGCTGGGAACAGACGCGAGTGCTCTTTGCACTGTGTATGGCGAATGGAGCACAAAAGTGACTCTTTTTTACCACAAAACAACTCTTGCTCGTAGGACCAGAAACTGCATGTGATTCAAATCCTTTTCTAATTGGGAAACAAACACTAGCTCGCCTTACAAGAAACACACTCTGCTTTTGAGAAAAGAGCACTCTTCTAATCTACTGTGTTTCCTATAGGGCCAGAACAGTGAGCTTGCTCAGAACAAAAGAACTGTGCTTCCGACATACGGGTCATATCTAGTTCAACTCCACTTAGGAAACTAGCAAGAACAGTAGCTTCTCTTCAGTCCAATACACTGTACTTGCTGGGAACAGACGCGAGTGCTATTTGCACTGTGTATGGCAAATGGAGCGAAACAGTGACTCTTCTTACCAGAAACAACTCTTGCTCGTAGGACAGGAAACTGCATGTGATTCAACTCCATTTAGGACTGGGAAACAAACACTAGCTCGCCTTACAAGAAACACACTCTGCTTTTGAGAAAAGAGCACTCTTCTAATCTACTGTGTTTCCTACAGGGCCAGAACAGTGAGCTTGCTCAGAACAAAACAACTGTGCTTCCTTCACACACGGGCCATATCTAGTTCATCTCCACTTAGGAAACTGACGAGAACAGTAGCTTCTCTTCAGTCCAGTACACTGTACTTGCTGGGTACAGACGCGAGTGCTATTTGCACTGTGTATGGCAATGGGAGTGCAATAGTGACTCTTCTTACCACAAAACAACTCTTGCTCATAGGACCAGAAACTGCATGTGATTCAAATCCTTTTCTGATTGGGAAACAAACACTAGCTCGCCTTACAAGAAACACACTCTGCTTTTGAGAAAAGAGCACTCTTCTCATCTACACTGTTTCCTATAGGGCCAGATCAGTGAGCTTGCTCAGAACAAAAGAACTGTGCTTCCGACACAGGGGCCATATCTAGTTCAACTCCACTTAGGAAACTGACAAGAACAGTAGCTTCTCTTCAGTCCAATACACTGTACTTGCTGGGAACAGACGCCAGTGCTATTTGCACTGTGTATGGCAAATGGAGCGCAATAGCAACTCTTCTTACCAGAAAACAACTCTTGCTGGTAGGACCAGAAACTGCATGTGATTCAACTCCATTTCTGACTGGGAAACAAATAGTAGCTCGCCTTACAAGAAACACACTCTGCTTTTAAGAAAAGAGCACTCTTCTCATCTACTGTGTTTCCTATAGGGCCACAACAGTGAGCTTGCTCAGAACAAAAGAAGTGTGCTTCCAACGTAAGGGCCATATGTATTTCAACTCCACTTAGAAACTGACGAGAACAGTAGCTTCTCTTCAGTCCAATACTCTGTACTTGCTGCGAACAGACGCGAGTGCTATTTGACTGTGTATGGCAAATGGAGCACAATAATGTCTCTTCTTACCAGAAAACAACTCTTGCTCGTAGGACCAGAAACTGCATGTGATTCAACTCCATTTCTGACTGGGAAACAAACACTAGCATGCCTTACAAGAAACACACTCTGCTTTTGAGAAAAGAGCACTCTTCTAATCTACTGTGTTTCCTATAGGGCCAGAACAGTGAGCTCTCTCAGAACAAAAGAACTGTGCTTCCAACGTACTGGCCATATCTAGTTCATCTCCACTTATGAAATTGACGAGAATAGTAGCTTCGTTTCAGTCCAATACACTGTACTTGCTGGGAACAGACGCGAGTGCAATTTGCACTGTGTATGGCAAATGGAGCGCAATAGTGACGCTTCTTACCAGAAACAACTCTTGCTTGTAGGACAAGAAACTGCATGTGATACAACTCCATTTAGGACTGGGAAACAAACACTAGCTCGCCTACAAGAAACACACTCTGCTTTTGAGAAAAGAGCACTCTTCTACTCTCCTGTGTTTCCTATAGGGACAGAACAGTGAGCTTGCTCAGAACAAAAGCACTGTGCTTCCGACACATGGGCCATATCTAGTTCAACTCTACTTAGGAAACTGACGAGAACAGTAGCTTCTCTTCAGTCCTATACACTGTACTTGCTGGGAACAGACGCGAGTGCTCTTTGCACTGTGCATGGCGAATGGAGCACAAAAGTGACTCCGTTTACCACAAAACAACTTTTACTCATAGGACCAGAAACTGCATGTGATTCAAATCCTTTTCTGATTGGGAAACAAACACTAGCTCGCCTTACAAGAAACACACTCTGCTTTTGAGAAAAGAGCACTCTTCTAATCTACTGTGTTTCCTATAGGGCCAGAACAGTGAGCTTGCTCAGAACAAAAGAACTGTGCTTCCGACATACGGGCCATGTCTAGTTCAACTCCACTTAGGAAACTGACGAGAACAGTAGCTTCTCTTCAGTCCAATACACTGTACTTGATGGGAACAGACGCGAGTGCTATTTGCACTGTGTATGGCAATGGGAGCTCAATAGTGACTCTTCTTACCAGAAAACAACTCTTGCTCCTAGGACAGGAAACTGCATGTGATTCAACTCCATTTAGGACTGGGAAACAAACACTAGCTCGCCTTACAAGAAACACACTCTGCTTTTGAGAAAAGAGCACTCTTCTTATCTACTGTGTTTCCTACAGGGCCAGAACAGTGAGCTTGCTCAGAACAAAACAACTGTGCTTCCTTCACACACGGGCCATATCTAGTTCATCTCCACTTAGGAAACTGACGAGAACAGTAGCTTCTCTTCAGTCCAATACACTGTACTTGCTGTGAACAGATGCGAGTGCTATTTGCACTGTGTATGGCAATGGGAGCACAATAGTGACTCTTCTTACCAGAAAACAACTCTTCCTTGTAGGACAGGAAACTGCATGTGATTCAACTCCATTTAGGACTGGGAAACAAACACTAGCTCGCCTTACAAGAAACACACTCTGCTTTTGAGAAAAGAGCACTCTTCTAATCTACTGTGTTTCCTATAGGGCCAGAACATTGAGCTTGCTCAGAACAAAAGAACTGTGCTTCCAACACACGGGCCATACTTAGTTCAACTCTGCTTAGGAAACTAGCGAGAACAGTATCTTCTCTTCAGTCCAATACACTGTACTTGCTGGGAACAGATGCCAGTGCTATTTGCACTGTGTATGGCAAATGGAGCAAAACAGTGACTCTTCTTACCAGAAAACAACTCTTGCTCTTAGGACCAGAAACTGCATGTTATTCAACTCCATTTCCGACTTGGAAACAAATAGTAGCTCGCCTTACAAAAAAAAAAAACTCTGCTTTCGAAAAAAGAGCACTCTTCTACTCTCCTGTGTTTCCTATAGGGCCAGAAGAGTGAGCTTGCTCAGAACAAAAGAATTGTGCTTCCGGTGTACGGGCCATATCTAGTTCAACTCCACTTAGGAAACTGACGAGAACAGTAGCTTCTCTTCAGTCCAATACACTGTACTTGCTGGGAAAAGAGGCGAGAGCTCTTTGCACTGTGTATGGCAATGGGAGCGCAATAGTGTCTCTTTTTACCACAAAACAACTTTTGTTCATAGGACCAGAAACTGCATGTGATTCAAATCCTTTTCTGATTGGGAAACAGACACTAGCTCGCCTTAAAGAAACACATTCTGCTTTTGAGAAAAGAGCACTCTTCTAATCTACTGTGTTTCTTATAGGGCCAGAACAGTGAGCTTGCTCAGAACAAAAGCACTGTGCTTCCAACACACGGGACATATCTAGTTCAACTCTGCTTAGGAAACTGACAAGAACAGTAGCTTCTCTTCAGTCCAATACACTATACTTGTTGGGAACAGACGCGAGTGCTCTTTGCACTGTGTATGGTGAATAGAGCACAAAAGTGACTCTTTTTTACCACAAAACAACTCTTGCTCATAGGACCAGAAACTGCATGTGATTCAAATCCTTTTCTGATTGGGAAACAAACACTAGCTCGCCTTACAAGAAACACACTCTGCTTTTGAGAAAAGAGCACTCTTCTCATCTACACTGTTTCCTATAGGGCCAGATCAGTGAGCTTGCTCAGAACAAAAGAACTGTGCTTCCGACACAGGGGCCATATCTAGTTCAACTCCACTTAGGAAACTGACGAGAACAGTAGCTTCTCTTCAGTCCAATACACTGTACTTGCTGGGAACAGACGCCAGTGCTATTTGCACTGTGTATGGCAAATGGAGCGCAATAGCGACTCTTCTTACCAGAAAACAACTCTTGCTGGTAGGACCAGAAACTGCATGTGATTCAACTCCATTTCTGACTGGGAAACAAATAGTAGCTCGCCTTACAAGAAACACACTCTGCTTTTAAGAAAAGAGCACTCTTCTCATCTACTGTGTTTCCTATAGGGCCACAACAGTGAGCTTGCTCAGAACAAAAGAAGTGTGCTTCCAACGTAAGGGCCATATGTATTTCAACTCCACTTAGAAACTGACAAGAACAGTAGCTTCTCTTCAGTCCAATACTCTGTACTTGCTGCGAACAGACGCGAGTGCTATTTGACTGTGTATGGCAAATGGAGCACAATAATGTCTCTTCTTACCAGAAAACAACTCTTGCTCGTAGGACCAGAAACTGCATGTGATTCAACTCCATTTCTGACTGGGAAACAAACACTAGCATGCCTTACAAGAAACACACTCTGCTTTTGAGAAAAGAGCACTCTTCTAATCTACTGTGTTTCCTATAGGGCCAGAACAGTGAGCTCTCTCAGAACAAAAGAACTGTGCTTCCAACGTACTGGCCATATCTAGTTCATCTCCACTTATGAAATTGACGAGAATAGTAGCTTCTTTTCAGTCCAATACACTGTACTTGCTGGGAACAGACGCGAGTGCAATTTGCACTGTGTATGGCAAATGGAGCGCAATAGTGACTCTTCTTACCAGAAACAACTCTTGCTTGTAGGACAAGAAACTGCATGTGATACAACTCCATTTAGGACTGGGAAACAAACACTAGCTCGCCTACAAGAAACACACTCTGCTTTTGAGAAAAGAGCACTCTTCTACTCTCCTGTGTTTCCTATAGGGACAGAACAGTGAGCTTGCTCAGAACAAAAGCACTGTGCTTCCGACACATGGGCCATATCTAGTTCAACTCTACTTAGGAAACTGACGAGAACAGTAGCTTCTCTTCAGTCCTATACACTGTACTTGCTGGGAACAGACGCGAGTGCTCTTTGCACTGTGCATGGCGAATGGAGCACAAAAGTGACTCCGTTTACCACAAAACAACTTTTACTCATAGGACCAGAAACTGCATGTGATTCAAATCCTTTTCTGATTGGGAAACAAACACTAGCTCGCCTTACAAGAAACACACTCTGCTTTTGAGAAAAGAGCACTCTTCTAATCTACTGTGTTTCCTATAGGGCCAGAACAGTGAGCTTGCTCAGAACAAAAGAACTGTGCTTCCGACATACGGGCCATGTCTAGTTCAACTCCACTTAGGAAACTGACGAGAACAGTAGCTTCTCTTCAGTCCAATACACTGTACTTGATGGGAACAGACGCGAGTGCTATTTGCACTGTGTATGGCAATGGGAGCTCAATAGTGACTCTTCTTACCAGAAAACAACTCTTGCTCCTAGGACAGGAAACTGCATGTGATTCAACTCCATTTAGGACTGGGAAACAAACACTAGCTTGCCTTACAAGAAACACACTCTGCTTTTGAGAAAAGAGCACTCTTCTAATCTACTGTGTTTCCTACAGGGCCAGAACAGTGAGCTTGCTCAGAACAAAACAACTGTGCTTCCTTCACACACGGGCCATATCTAGTTCATCTCCACTTAGGAAACTGACGAGAACAGTAGCTTCTCTTCAGTCCAATACACTGTACTTGCTGGGAACAAATGCGAGTGCTATTTGCATTGTGTATAGCAATGGGAGCACAATAGTGACTCTTCTTACCAGAAAAAAATCTCTTGCTTGTAGGACAGGAAACTGCATGTGATTCAACTCCATTTAGGACTGGGAAACAAACACTAGCTCGCCTTACAAAAAGCACACTCTGCTTTTGAGAAAAGAGCACTCTTCTAATCTACTGTGTTTCCTATAGGGCCAGAACAGTGAGCTTGCTCAGAACAAAAGAACTGTGCTTCCAACACACGGGCCATACTTAGTTCAACTCTGCTTAGGAAACTAGCGAGAACAGTAGCTTCTCTTCAGTCCAATACACTGTGCTTGCTGGGAACAGACGCCAGTGCTATTTGCACTGTGATTGGCAAATGGAGCGCAACAGTGACTCTTCTTACCAGAAAACAACTCTTGCTCGTAGGACCAGAAACTGCATGTTATTCCACTCCATTTCCGACTTGGAAACAAATAGTAGCTCGCCTTACAAAAAAACAAACTCTGCTTTTGAAAAAAGAGCACTCTTCTAATCTACTGTGTTTCCTATAGGGCCAGAAGAGTGAGCTTGCTCAGAACAAAAGAACTTTGCTTCCAGTGTACGGGCCATATCTAGTTCAACTCCACTTAGGAAACTGACGAGAACAGTAGCTTCTCTTCAGTCCAATACACTGTACTTGCTGGGAACAGAGGCCAGTGCTCTTTGCACTGTGTATGGCAATGGGAGCGCAATAGTGACTCTTTTTACCACAAAACAACTTTTGTTCATAGGACCAGAAACTGTATGTGATTCAAATCCTTTTCTGATTGGGAAACAAACACTAGCTCGCCTTACAAGAAACACATTCTGCTTTTGAGAAAAGAGCACTCTTCTAATCTACTGTGTTTCCTATAGGGCCAGAAGAGTGAGCTTGCTCAGAACAAAAGAACTGTGCTTCCGACACACGGGCCATATCTAGTTCAACTCTGCTTAGGAAACTGACAAGAACAGTAGCTTCTCTTCAGTCCAATACACTGTACTTGCTGGGAACAGACGTGAGTGCTATTTGCACTGAGTATGGCAAAAGGAGCGCAATAGTTACTCTTCTTACCAGAAACAACTCTTGCTCATAGGACAAGAAATTGCATGTGATTCAACTCCATTTAGGACTGGGAAACAAACACTAGCATGCCTTACAAGAAACACACTCTGCTTTTGAGAAAAGAGCACTCTTCTACTCTCCTGTGTTTCCTATAGGGCCAGAACAGTGAGCTTGCTCAGAACAAAAGCACTGTGCTTCCGACACACGGCCATATCTAGTTCAACTCTGCTTAGGAAACTGACAAGAACAGTAGCTTCTCTTCAGTCCAATACACTGTACTTGCTGGGAACAGACGCGAGTGCTATTTGCACTGTGTATGGCAAATGGAGCGAAACAGTGACTCTTCTTACCAGAAACAACTCTTGCTCGTAGGACAAAAACTGCATGTGATTCAACTCCATTTAGGACTGGGAAACAAACACTAGCTCGCCTACAAGAAACACACTCTGCTTTTGAGAAAAGAGCACTCTTCTAATCTACTGTGTTTCCTATAGGGCCAGAGCAGTGAGCTTGCTCAGAACAAAAGCACTGTGCTTCCAACGTATGGGCCATATCTATTGTAACTCCACTTAGGAAACTGCCAAGAACAGTAGCTTCTCTTCAGTCCAATACACTGTACTTGCTGGGAACAGACGCCAGTGCTATTTGTACTGTGTATCGCGAATGGAGCACAAAAGTGACTCTTTTAAACACAAAACAACTCTTGCTCATAGGACCAGAAGCTGCATGTGATTCAAATCCTTTTCTGTTTGGGAAACAAACACTAGCTCGCCTTACAAGAAACACACTCTGCTTTTGAGAAAAGAGCACTCTTCTAATCTACTGTGTTTCCTATAGGGCCAGAAGAGTGAGCTTGCTCAGAACAAAAGAACTGTGCTTCCGATGTACAGGCCATATGTAGTTCAACTCCACTTAGGAAACTGACGAGAACAGTAGCTTCTCTTCAGTCCAATACACTGTACTTGCTGGGAACAGACGAGAGTGCTATTTGCACTGTGTATGGCAAAGGGAGCACAATAGTGACTCTTCTTACCAGAAACAACTCTTGCTCATAGGACAAGAAATTGCATGTGATTCAACTCCATTTAGGACTGGGAAACAAACACTAGCTCGCCTACAAGAAACACACTCTGCTTTTGAGAAAAGAGCACTCTTCTACTCTCCTGTGTTTCCTATAGGGACAGAACAGTGAGCTTGCTCAGAACAAAAGCACTGTGCTTCCGACACACGGGCCATATCTAGTTCAACTCTACTTAGGAAACTGACGAGAACAATAGCTTCTCTTCAGTCCTATACACTGTACTTGCTGGGAACAGACGCGAGTGCTCTTTGCACTGTGCATGGCGAATGGAGCACAAAAGTGACTCCGTTTACCACAAAACAACTTTTACTCATAGGACCAGAAACTGCATGTGATTCAAATCCTTTTCTGATTGGGAAACAAACACTAGTTCGCCTTACAAGAAACACACTCTGCTTTTGAGAAAAGAGCACTCTTCTAATCTACTGTGTTTCCTATAGGGCCAGAACAGTGAGCTTGCTCAGAACAAAAGAACTGTGCTTCCGACATACGGGCCATGTCTAGTTCAACTCCACTTAGGAAACTGACGAGAACAGTAGCTTCTCTTCAGTCCAATACACTGTACTTGATGGGAACAGACGCGAGTGCTATTTGCACTGTGTATGGCAATGGGAGCTCAATAGTGACTCTTCTTACCAGAAAACAACTCTTGCTCCTAGGACAGGAAACTGCATGTGATTCAACTCCATTTAGGACTGGGAAACAAACACTAGCTCGCCTTACAAGAAACACACTCTGCTTTTGAGAAAAGAGCACTCTTCTTATCTACTGTGTTTCCTACAGGGCCAGAACAGTGAGCTTGCTCAGAACAAAACAACTGTGCTTCCTTCACACACGGGCCATATCTAGTTCATCTCCACTTAGGAAACTGACGAGAACAGTAGCTTCTCTTCAGTCCAATACACTGTACTTGCTGGGAACAAATGCGAGTGCTATTTGCATTGTGTATAGCAATGGGAGCACAATAGTGACTCTTCTTACCAGAAAAAAATCTCTTGCTTGTAGGACAGGAAACTGCATGTGATTCAACTCCATTTAGGACTGGGAAACAAACACTAGCTCGCCTTACAAAAAACACACTCTGCTTTTGAGAAAAGAGCACTCTTCTAATCTACTGTGTTTCCTATAGGGCCAGAACAGTGAGCTTGCTCAGAACAAAAGAACTGTGCTTCCAACACACGGGCCATACTTAGTTCAACTCTGCTTAGGAAACTAGCGAGAACAGTAGCTTCTCTTCAGTCCAATACACTGTGCTTGCTGGGAACAGACGCCAGTGCTATTTGCACTGTGATTGGCAAATGGAGCGCAACAGTGACTCTTCTTACCAGAAAACAACTCTTGCTCGTAGGACCAGAAACTGCATGTTATTCAACTCCATTTCCGACTTGGAAACAAATAGTAGCTCGCCTTACAAAAAAACAAACTCTGGTTTTGAAAAAAGAGCACTCTTCTAATCTACTGTGTTTCCTATAGGGCCAGAAGAGTGAGCTTGCTCAGAACAAAAGAACTTTGCTTCCAGTGTACGGGCCATATCTAGTTCAACTCCACTTAGGAAACTGACGAGAACAGTAGCTTCTCTTCAGTCCAATACACTGTACTTGCTGGGAACAGACGCCAGTGCTCTTTGCACTGTGTATGGCAATGGGAGCGCAATAGTGACTCTTCTTACCAGAAACAACTCTTGCTCATAGGACAAGAAATTGCATGTGATTCAACTCCATTTAGGACTGGGAAACAAACACTAGCATGCCTTACAAGAAACACACTCTGCTTTTGAGAAAAGAGCACTCTTCTACTCTCCTGTGTTTCCTATAGGGCCAGAACAGTGAGCTTGCTCAGAACAAAAGCACTGTGCTTCCGACACACGGGCCATATCTAGTTCAACTCTGCTTAGGAAACTGACGAGAACAGTAGCTTCTCTTCAGTCCAATACACTGTACTTGCTGGGAACAGACGCGAGTGCTATTTGCACTGTGTATGGCAAATGGAGCGAAACAGTGACTCTTCTTACCAGAAACAACTCTTGCTCGTAGGACAGGAAACTGCATGTGATTCAACTCCATTTAGGACTGGGAAACAAACACTAGCTCGCCTTACAAGAAACACACTCTGCTTTTGAGAAAAGAGCACTCTTCTAATCTACTGTGTTTCCTACAGGGCCAGAACAGTGAGCTTGCTCAGAACAAAACAACTGTGCTTCCTTCACACACGGGCCATATCTAGTTCATCTCCACTTAGGAAACTGACGAGAACAGTAGCTTCTCTTCAGTCCAGTACACTGTACTTGCTGGGTACAGACGCGAGTGCTATTTGCACTGTGTATGGCAATGGGAGTGCAATAGTGACTCTTCTTACCAGAAAACAACTCTTGCTCGTAGGACCAGAAACTGTATGTTATTCAACTCCATTTCTGTCTGGGAAACAAATAGTAGCTCGCCTTACAAGAAACACACTCTGCTTTTGAGAAAAGAGCACTCTTCTAATCTACTGTGTTTCCTATAGGGCCAGAACAGTGAGCTTGCTAAGAACAAAAGAACTGTGCTTCCAAGGTACGGGCCATGTCTAGTTCAACTCCACTTAGGAAACTGACGAGAACAGTAGCTTCTCTTCAGTCCAATACACTGTACTTGCTGTGAACAGATGAGAGTGCTATTTGCACTGTGTATGGCAATGGGAGCACAATAGTGACTCTTCTTACCAGAAAACAACTCTTCCTTGTAGGACAGGAAACTGCATGTGATTCAACTCCATTTAGGACTGGGAAACAAACACTAGCTCGCCTTACAAGAAACACACTCTGCTTTTGAGAAAAGAGCACTCTTCTACTCTCCTGTGTTTCCTATAGGGCCAGAACAGTGAGCTTGCTCAGAACAAAAGAACTGTGCTTCCAACGTACTGGCCATATCTAGTTCATCTCCACTTATGAAATTGACGAGAATAGTAGCTTCTTTTCAGTCCAATACACTGTACTTGCTGGGAACAGACGCGAGTGCAATTTGCACTGTGTATGGCAAATGGAGCGCAATAGTGACTCTTCTTACCAGAAACAACTCTTGCTTGTAGGACAAGAAACTGCATGTGATACAACTCCATTTAGGACTGGGAAACAAACACTAGCTCGCCTACAAGAAACACACTCTGCTTTTGAGAAAAGAGCACTCTTCTACTCTCCTGTGTTTCCTATAGGGACAGAACAGTGAGCTTGCTCAGAACAAAAGCACTGTGCTTCCGACACATGGGCCATATCTAGTTCAACTCTACTTAGGAAACTGACGAGAACAGTAGCTTCTCTTCAGTCCTATACACTGTACTTGCTGGGAACAGACGCGAGTGCTCTTTGCACTGTGCATGGCGAATGGAGCACAAAAGTGACTCCGTTTACCACAAAACAACTTTTACTCATAGGACCAGAAACTGCATGTGATTCAAATCCTTTTCTGATTGGGAAACAAACACTAGCTCGCCTTACAAGAAACACACTCTGCTTTTGAGAAAAGAGCACTCTTCTAATCTACTGTGTTTCCTAAAGGGCCAGAACAGTGAGCTTGCTCAGAACAAAAGAACTGTGCTTCCGACATACGGGCCATGTCTAGTTCAACTCCACTTAGGAAACTGACGAGAACAGTAGCTTCTCTTCAGTCCAATACACTGTACTTGATGGGAACAGACGCGAGTGCTATTTGCACTGTGTATGGCAATGGGAGCTCAATAGTGACTCTTCTTACCAGAAAACAACTCTTGCTCCTAGGACAGGAAACTGCATGTGATTCAACTCCATTTAGGACTGGGAAACAAACACTAGCTTGCCTTACAAGAAACACACTCTGCTTTTGAGAAAAGAGCACTCTTCTAATCTACTGTGTTTCCTACAGGGCCAGAACAGTGAGCTTGCTCAGAACAAAACAACTGTGCTTCCTTCACACACGGGCCATATCTAGTTCATCTCCACTTAGGAAACTGACGAGAACAGTAGCTTCTCTTCAGTCCAATACACTGTACTTGCTGGGAACAAATGCGAGTGCTATTTGCATTGTGTATAGCAATGGGAGCACAATAGTGACTCTTCTTACCAGAAAAAAATCTCTTGCTTGTAGGACAGGAAACTGCATGTGATTCAACTCCATTTAGGACTGGGAAACAAACACTAGCTCGCCTTACAAAAAACACACTCTGCTTTTGAGAAAAGAGCACTCTTCTAATCTACTGTGTTTCCTATAGGGCCAGAACAGTGAGCTTGCTCAGAACAAAAGAACTGTGCTTCCGACATACGGGCCAATCTAGTTCAACTCCACTTAGGAAACTGACGAGAACAGTAGCTTCTCTTCAGTCCAATACACTGTACTTGCTGGGAACAGACGCTAGTGCTCTTTGCACTGTGTATGGCAATGGGAGCGCAATAGTGACTCTCTTTACCAGAAAACAACTCTTGTTCATAGGACCAGAAACTGCATGTGATTCAAATCCTTTTCTGATTGGGAAACAAACACTAGCTCGCCTTACAAGAAACACACTCTGCTTTTGAGAGAAGAGCACTCTTCTAATCTACTGTGTTTCCTATAGGGCCAGAACATTGAGCTTGCTCAGAACAAAAGAACTGTGCTTCCAACACACGGGCCATACTTAGTTCAACTCTGCTTAGGAAACTAGCGAGAACAGTATCTTCTCTTCAGTCCAATACACTGTACTTGATGGGAACAGATGCCAGTGCTATTTGCACTGTGTATGGCAAATGGAGCGCAACAGTGACTCTTCTTACCAGAAAACAACTCTTGCTCTTAGGACCAGAAACTGCATGTTATTCAACTCCATTTCCGACTTGGAAACAAATAGTAGCTCGCCTTACAAAAATAAAAAACTCTGCTTTCGAAAAAAGAGCACTCTTCTAATCTACTGTGTTTCCTATAGGGCCAGAAGAGTAAGCTTGCTCAGAACAAAAGAATTGTGCTTCCGGTGTACGGGCCATATCTAGTTCAACTCCACTTAGGAAACTGACGAGAACAGTAGCTTCTCTTCAGTCCAATACACTGTACTTGCTGGGAAAAGAGGCGAGAGCTCTTTGCACTGTGTATGGCAATGGGAGCGCAATAGTGTCTCTTTTTACCACAAAACAACTTTTGTTCATAGGACCAGAAACTGCATGTGATTCAAATCCTTTTCTGATTGGGAAACAAACACTAGCTCGCCTTAAAGAAACACATTCTGCTTTTGAGAAAAGAGCACTCTTCTAATCTACTGTGTTTCTTATAGGGCCAGAACAGTGAGCTTGCTCAGAACAAAAGCACTGTGCTTCCAACACACGGGACATATCTAGTTCAACTCTGCTTAGGAAACTGACAAGAACAGTAGCTTCTCTTCAGTCCAATACACTATACTTGTTGGGAACAGACGCGAGTGCTCTTTGCACTGTGTATGGTGAATAGAGCACAAAAGTGACTCTTTTTTACCACAAAACAACTCTTGCTCATAGGACCAGAAACTGCATGTGATTCAAATCCTTTTCTGATTGGGAAACAAACACTAGCTCGCCTTACAAGAAACACACTCTGCTTTTGAGAAAAGAGCACTCTTCTCATCTACACTGTTTCCTATAGGGCCAGATCAGTGAGCTTGCTCAGAACAAAAGAACTGTGCTTCCGACACAGGGGCCATATCTAGTTCAACTCCACTTAGGAAACTGACGAGAACAGTAGCTTCTCTTCAGTCCAATACACTGTACTTGCTGGGAACAGACGCCAGTGCTATTTGCACTGTGTATGGCAAATGGAGCGCAATAGCGACTCTTCTTACCAGAAAACAACTCTTGCTGGTAGGACCAGAAACTGCATGTGATTCAACTCCATTTCTGACTGGGAAACAAATAGTAGCTCGCCTTACAAGAAACACACTCTGCTTTTAAGAAAAGAGCACTCTTCTCATCTACTGTGTTTCCTATAGGGCCACAACAGTGAGCTTGCTCAGAACAAAAGAACTGTGCTTCCAATGTAAGGGCCATATGTATTTCAACTCCACTTACGAAACTGACAAGAACAGTAGCTTCTCTTCAGTCCAATACTCTGTACTTGCTGCGAACAGACGCGAGTGCTATTTGACTGTGTATGGCAAATGGAGCACAATAATGTCTCTTCTTACCAGAAAACAACTCTTGCTCGTAGGACCAGAAACTGCATGTGATTCAACTCCATTTCTGACTGGGAAACAAACACTAGCTCGCCTTACAAGAAACACACTCTGCTTTTGAGAAAAGAGCACTCTTCTAATCTACTGTGTTTCCTATAGGGCCAGAACAGTGAGCTTGCTCAGAACAAAAGAACTGTGCTTCCAACGTACTGGCCATATCTAGTTCATCTCCACTTATGAAATTGACGAGAATAGTAGCTTCTTTTCAGTCCAATACACTGTACTTGCTGGGAACAGACGCGAGTGCAATTTGCACTGTGTATGGCAAATGGAGCGCAATAGTGACTCTTCTTACCAGAAACAACTCTTGCTTGTAGGACAAGAAACTGCATGTGATACAACTCCATTTAGGACTGGGAAACAAACACTAGCTCGCCTACAAGAAACACACTCTGCTTTTGAGAAAAGAGCACTCTTCTACTCTCCTGTGTTTCCTATAGGGACAGAACAGTGAGCTTGCTCAGAACAAAAGCACTGTGCTTCCGACACATGGGCCATATCTAGTTCAACTCTACTTAGGAAACTGACGAGAACAGTAGCTTCTCTTCAGTCCTATACACTGTACTTGCTGGGAACAGACGCGAGTGCTCTTTGCACTGTGCATGGCGAATGGAGCACAAAAGTGACTCCGTTTACCACAAAACAACTTTTACTCATAGGACCAGAAACTGCATGTGATTCAAATCCTTTTCTGATTGGGAAACAAACACTAGCTCGCCTTACAAGAAACACACTCTGCTTTTGAGAAAAGAGCACTCTTCTAATCTACTGTGTTTCCTATAGGGCCAGAACAGTGAGCTTGCTCAGAACAAAAGAACTGTGCTTCCGACATACGGGCCATGTCTAGTTCAACTCCACTTAGGAAACTGACGAGAACAGTAGCTTCTCTTCAGTCCAATACACTGTACTTGATGGGAACAGACGCGAGTGCTATTTGCACTGTGTATGGCAATGGGAGCTCAATAGTGACTCTTCTTACCAGAAAACAACTCTTGCTCCTAGGACAGGAAACTGCATGTGATTCAACTCCATTTAGGACTGGGATACAAACACTAGCTTGCCTTACAAGAAACACACTCTGCTTTTAAGAAAAGAGCACTCTTCTAATCTACTGTGTTTCCTACAGGGCCAGAACAGTGAGCTTGCTCAGAACAAAACAACTGTGCTTCCTTCACACACGGGCCATATCTAGTTCATCTCCACTTAGGAAACTGACGAGAACAGTAGCTTCTCTTCAGTCCAATACACTGTACTTGCTGGGAACAAATGCGAGTGCTATTTGCATTGTGTATAGCAATGGGAGCACAATAGTGACTCTTCTTACCAGAAAAAAATCTCTTGCTTGTAGGACAGGAAACTGCATGTGATTCAACTCCATTTAGGACTGGGAAACAAACACTAGCTCGCCTTACAGAAAACACACTCTGCTTTTGAGAAAAGAGCACTCTTCTAATCTACTGTGTTTCCTATAGGGCCAGAACAGTGAGCTTGCTCAGAACAAAAGAACTGTGCTTCCAACACACGGGCCATACTTAGTTCAACTCTGCTTAGGAAACTAGCGAGAACAGTAGCTTCTCTTCAGTCCAATACACTGTGCTTGCTGGGAACAGACGCCAGTGCTATTAGCACTGTGATTGGCAAATGGAGCGCAACAGTGACTCTTCTTACCAGAAAACAACTCTTGCTCGTAGGACCAGAAACTGCATGTTATTCAACTCCATTTCCGACTTGGAAACAAATAGTAGCTCGCCTTACAAAAAAACAAACTCTGCTTTTGAAAAAAGAGCACTCTTCTAATCTACTGTGTTTCCTATAGGGCCAGAAGAGTGAGCTTGCTCAGAACAAAAGAACTTTGCTTCCAGTGTACGGGCCATATCTAGTTCAACTCCACTTAGGAAACTGACGAGAACAGTAGCTTCTCTTCAGTCCAATACACTGTACTTGCTGGGAACAGAGGCCAGTGCTCTTTGCACTGTGTATGGCAATGGGAGCGCAATAGTGACTCTTTTTACCACAAAACAACTTTTGTTCATAGGACCAGAAACTGTATGTGATTCAAATCCTTTTCTGATTGGGAAACAAACACTAGCTCGCCTTACAAGAAACACATTCTGCTTTTGAGAAAAGAGCACTCTTCTAATCTACTGTGTTTCCTATAGGGCCAGAAGAGTGAGCTTGCTCAGAACAAAAGAACTGTGCTTCCGACACACGGGCCATATCTAGTTCAACTCTGCTTAGGAAACTGACAAGAACAGTAGCTTCTCTTCAGTCCAATACACTGTACTTGCTGGGAACAGACGTGAGTGCTATTTGCACTGTGTATGGCAAAAGGAGCGCAATAGTTACTCTTCTTACCAGAAACAACTCTTGCTCATAGGACAAGAAATTGCATGTGATTCAACTCCATTTAGGACTGGGAAACAAACACTAGCATGCCTTACGAGAAACACACTCTGCTTTTGAGAAAAGAGCACTCTTCTACTCTCCTGTGTTTCCTATAGGGCCAGAACAGTGAGCTTGCTCAGAACAAAAGCACTGTGCTTCCGACACACGGGCCATATCTAGTTCAACTCTGCTTAGGAAACTGACAAGAACAGTAGCTTCTCTTCAGTCCAATACACTATACTTGCTGGGAACAGACGCGAGTGCTCTTTGCACTGTGTATGGCGAATGGAGCACAAAAGTGACTCTTTTTTACCACAAAACAACTCTTGCTCGTAGGACCAGAAACTGCATGTGATTCAAATCCTTTTCTGATTGGGAAACAAACACTAGCTCGCCTTACAAGAAACATACTCTGCTTTTGAGAAAAGAGCACTCTTCTAATCTACTGTGTTTCCTATAGGGCCAGAACAGTGAGCTTGCTCAGAACAAAAGAACTGTGCTTCCGACATACGGGTCATATCTAGTTCAACTCCACTTAGGAAACTAGCGAGAACAGTAGCTTCTCTTCAGTCCAATACACTGTACTTGCTGGGAACAGACGCGAGTGCTATTTGCACTGTGTATGGCAAATGGAGCGAAACAGTGACTCTTCTTACCAGAAACAACTCTTGCTCGTAGGACAAGAAACTGCATGTGATTCAACTCCATTTAGGACTGGGAAACAAACACTAGCTCGCCTACAAGAAACACACTCTGCTTTTGAGAAAAGAGCACTCTTCTAATCTACTGTGTTTCCTATAGGGCCAGAGCAGTGAGCTTGCTCAGAACAAAAGCACTGTGCTTCCAACGTATGGGCCATATCTATTGTAACTCCACTTAGGAAACTGCCAAGAACAGTAGCTTCTCTTCAGTCCAATACACTGTACTTGCTGGGAACAGACGCCAGTGCTATTTGTACTGTGTATCGCGAATGGAGCACAAAAGTGACTCTTTTTACCACAAAACAACTCTTGCTCATAGGACCAGAAACTGCATGTGATTCAAATCCTTTTCTGTTTGGGAAACAAACACTAGCTCGCCTTACAAGAAACACACTCTGCTTTTGAGAAAAGAGCACTCTTCTAATCTACTGTGTTTCCTATAGGGCCAGAAGAGTGAGCTTGCTCAGAACAAAAGAACTGTGCTTCCGATGTACAGGCCATATCTAGTTCAACTCTGCTTAGGAAACTGACAAGAACAGTAGCTTCTCTTCAGTCCAATACACTATACTTGTTGGGAACAGACGCGAGTGCTCTTTGCACTGTGTATGGCGAATAGAGCAAAAAAGTGACTCTTTTTTTTACCACAAAACAACTCTTGCTCATAGGACCAGAAACTGCATGTGATTCAAATCCTTTTCTGATTGGGAAACAAACACTAGCTCGCCTTACAAGAAACAGACTCTGCTTTTGAGAAAAGAGCACTCTTCTAATCTACTGTGTTTCCTATAGGGCCAGATCAGTGAGCTTGCTCAGAACAAAAGAACTGTGCTTCTGACACAGGGGCCACATCTAGTTCAACTCCACTTAGGAAACTGACGAAAACAGTAGCTTCTCTTCAGTCCAATACACTGTACTTGCTGGGAACAGACGCCAGTGCTATTTGCACTGTGTATGGCAAATGGAGCACAATAGCGACTCTTCTTACCAGAAAACAACTCTTGCTGGTAGGACCAGAAACTGCATGTGATTCAACTCCATTTCTGACTGGGAAACAAATAGTAGCTCGCCTTACAAGAAACACACTCTGCTTTTAAGAAAAGAGCACTCTTCTAATCTACTGTGTTTCCATAGGGCCAGAACAGTGAGCTTGCTCAGAACAAAAGAACTGTGCTTCCGACGTAAGGGCCATATCTATTTCAACTCCACTTAGGAAACTGACGAGAACAGTACCTTCTCTTCAGTCCAATACACTGTACTTGCTGGGAACAGAGGCCAGTGCTCTTTGCACTGTGTATGGCAATGGGAGCGCAATAGTGACTCTTTTTACCACAAAACAACTTTTGTTCATAGGACCAGAAACTGATGTGATTCAAATCCTTTTCTGATTGGGAAACAAACACTAGCTCGCCTTACAAGAAACACATTCTGCTTTTGAGAAAAGAGCACTCTTCTAATCTACTGTGTTTCCTATAGGGCCAGAAGAGTGAGCTTGCTCAGAACAAAAGAACTGTGCTTCCGACACACGGGCCATATCTAGTTCAACTCTGCTTAGGAAACTGACAAGAACAGTAGCTTCTCTTCAGTCCAATACACTGTACTTGCTGGGAACAGACGTGAGTGCTATTTCCACTGTGTATGGCAAAAGGAGCGCAATAGTTACTCTTCTTACCAGAAACAACTCTTGCTCATAGGACAAGAAATTGCATGTGATTCAACTCCATTTAGGACTGGGAAACAAACACTAGCATGCCTTACGAGAAACACACTCTGCTTTTGAGAAAAGAGCACTCTTCTACTCTCCTGTGTTTCCTATAGGGCCAGAACAGTGAGCTTGCTCAGAACAAAAGCACTGTGCTTCCGACACACGGGCCATATCTAGTTCAACTCTGCTTAGGAAACTGACAAGAACAGTAGCTTCTCTTCAGTCCAATACACTATACTTGCTGGGAACAGACGCGAGTGCTCTTTGCACTGTGTATGGCGAATGGAGCACAAAAGTGACTCTTTTTTACCACAAAACAACTCTTGCTCGTAGGACCAGAAACTGCATGTGATTCAAATCCTTTTCTGATTGGGAAACAAACACTAGCTCGCCTTACAAGAAACATACTCTGCTTTTGAGAAAAGAGCACTCTTCTAATCTACTGTGTTTCCTATAGGGCCAGAACAGTGAGCTTGCTCAGAACAAAAGAACTGTGCTTCCGACATACGGGTCATATCTAGTTCAACTCCACTTAGGAAACTAGCGAGAACAGTAGCTTCTCTTCAGTCCAATACACTGTACTTGCTGGGAACAGACGCGAGTGCTATTTGCACTGTGTATGGCAAATGGAGCGAAACAGTGACTCTTCTTACCAGAAACAACTCTTGCTCGTAGGACAAGAAACTGCATGTGATTCAACTCCATTTAGGACTGGGAAACAAACACTAGCTCGCCTACAAGAAACACACTCTGCTTTTGAGAAAAGAGCACTCTTCTAATCTACTGTGTTTCCTATAGGGCCAGAGCAGTGAGCTTGCTCAGAACAAAAGCACTGTGCTTCCAACGTATGGGCCATATCTATTGTAACTCCACTTAGGAAACTGCCAAGAACAGTAGCTTCTCTTCAGTCCAATACACTGTACTTGCTGGGAACAGACGCCAGTGCTATTTGTACTGTGTATCGCGAATGGAGCACAAAAGTGACTCTTTTTACCACAAAACAACTCTTGCTCATAGGACCAGAAACTGCATGTGATTCAAATCCTTTTCTGTTTGGGAAACAAACACTTGCTCGCCTTACAAGAAACACACTCTGCTTTTGAGAAAAGAGCACTCTTCTAATCTACTGTGTTTCCTATAGGGCCAGAAGAGTGAGCTTGCTCAGAACAAAAGAACTGTGCTTCCGATGTACAGGCCATATCTAGTTCAACTCTGCTTAGGAAACTGACAAGAACAGTAGCTTCTCTTCAGTCCAATACACTATACTTGTTGGGAACAGACGCGAGTGCTCTTTGCACTGTGTATGGCGAATAGAGCAAAAAAGTGACTCTTTTTTTTTACCACAAAACCACTCTTGCTCATAGGACCAGAAACTGCATGTGATTCAAATCCTTTTCTGATTGGGAAAGAAACACTAGCTCGCCTTACAAGAAACAGTGTCTGCTTTTGAGAAAAGAGCACTCTTCTAATCTACTGTGTTTCCTATAGGGCCAGATCAGTGAGCTTGCTCAGAACAAAAGAACTGTGCTTCTGACACAGGGGCCTCATCTAGTTCAACTCCACTTAGGAAACTGACGAAAACAGTAGCTTCTCTTCAGTCCAATACACTGTACTTGCTGGGAACAGACGCCAGTGCTATTTGCACTGTGTATGGCAAATGGAGCACAATAGCGACTCTTCTTACCAGAAAACAACTCTTGCTGGTAGGACCAGAAACTGCATGTGATTCAACTCCATTTCTGACTGGGAAACAAATAGTAGCTCGCCTTACAAGAAACACACTCTGCTTTTAAGAAAAGAGCACTCTTCTAATCTACTGTGTTTCCATAGGGCCAGAACAGTGAGCTTGCTCAGAACAAAAGAACTGTGCTTCCGACGTAAGGGCCATATCTATTTCAACTCCACTTAGGAAACTGACGAGAACAGTACCTTCTCTTCAGTCCAATACACTGTACTTGCTGGGAACAGACGCCAGTGCTATTTGCACTGTGTATGGCAAATGGAGCACAATAGTGACTCTTATTACCAGAAAACAACTCTTGCTCGTAGGACCAGAAACTGCATGTTATTCAACTCCTTTTCCGACTAGGAAACAAATAGTAGCTCGCCTTACAAGTAACACACTCTGCTTTGAGAAAAGAGCACTCTTCTAGTCTACTGTGTTTGCTATAGGGCCAGAACAGTGAGATTGCTCAGAACAAAAGAACTGTGCTTCCGGTGTACGGACCATATCTAGTTCAACTCCACTTAGGAAACTGACGAGAACAGTAGCTTCTCTTCAGTCCAATACACTGTACTTACTGGGAACCGACGCGAGTGCTATTTGCACTGTGTATGGAATGTGAGCACAATAGTGACTCTTCTTACCAAAAAACAAATCTTGCTCATAGGACCAGAAACTGCATGTGATTCAACTCCATTTCTGACTGAGAAACAAATACTAGCTCGCCTTACAAGAAACACACTCAGCTTTTGAGAAAAGAGCACTCTTATAATCTACTGTGTTTCCTATAGGGCCACAACATTGAGATTGCTTAGAACAAAAGAACTGTGCTTCTGAAGTACGGCCATATCTAGTTCAACTCCACTTAGGAAACTGACGAGAACAGTAGCTTCTCTTCAGTCCAATACACTGTACTTGCTGGGAACAGACGCCAGTGCTATTTGCACTGTGAATGGCGAATGGAGCACAAAAGTGACTCTTTTTTACCACAAAACAATTCTTGCTCATAGGACCAGAAACTGCATGTGATTCAAATCCTTTTCTGATTGGGAAACAAACACTAGCTCGCCTTACAAGAAACACACTCTGCTTTTTAGAAAAGAGCACTCTTCTAATCTACTGTGTTTCCTATAGGGCCAGAACAGTGAGCTTGCTCAGAACAAAAGAACTGTGCTTCCGACATACGGGTCATATCTAGTTCAACTCCACTTAGGAAACTAGCGAGAACAGTAGCTTCTCTTCAGTCCAATACACTGTACTTGCTGGGAACAGACGCGAGTGCTATTTGCACTGTGTATGGCAAATGGAGCGAAACAGTGACTCTTCTTACCAGAAACAACTCTTGCTCGTAGGACAGGAAACTGCATGTGATTCAACTCCATTTAGGACTGGGAAACAAACACTAGCTCGCCTTACAAGAAACACACTCTGCTTTTGAGAAAAGAGCACTCTTCTAATCTACTGTGTTTCCTACAGGGCCAGAACAGTGAGCTTGCTCAGAACAAAACAACTGTGCTTCCTTCACACACGGGCCATATCTAGTTCATCTCCACTTAGGAAACTGACGAGAACAGTAGCTTCTCTTCAGTCCAGTACACTGTACTTGCTGGGTACAGACGCGAGTGCTATTTGCACTGTGTATGGCAATGGGAGTGCAATAGTGACTCTTCTTACCAGAAAACAACTCTTGCTCGTAGGACCAGAAACTGTATGTTATTCAACTCCATTTCTGACTGGGAAACAAATAGTAGCTCGCCTTACAAGAAACACACTCTGCTTTTGAGAAAAGAGCACTCTTCTAATCTACTGTGTTTCCTATAGGGCCAGAACAGTGAGCTTGCTCAGAACAAAAGAACTGTGCTTCCGACATACGGGCCATGTCTAGTTCAACTCCACTTAGGAAACTGACGAGAACAGTAGCTTCTCTTCAGTCCAATACACTGTACTTGCTGTGAACAGATGCCAGTGCTATTTGCACTGTGTATGGCAATGGGAGCACAATAGTGACTCTTCTTACCAGAAAACAACTCTTCCTTGTAGGACAGGAAACTGCATGTGATTCAACTCCATTTAGGACTGGGAAACAAACACTAGCTCGCCTTACAAGAAACACACTCTGCTTTTGAGAAAAGAGCACTCTTCTACTCTCCTGTGTTTCCTATAGGGCCAGAACAGTAAGATTGCTCAGAACAAAAGAACTGTGCTTCCGACATACGGGCCATGTCTAGTTCAACTCCACTTAGGAAACTGACGAGAACAGTAGCTTCTCTTCAGTCCAATACACTGTACTTGCTGGGAACAAATGCGAGTGCTATTTGCACTGTGTATAGCAATGGGAGCGCAATAGTGACTCTTCTTACCAGAAAAAAACTCTTGCTTGTAGGACAGGAAACTGCATGTGATTCAACTCCATTTAGGACTGGGAAACAAACACTAGCTTGCCTTACAAAAAACACACTCTGCTTTTGAGAAAAGAGCACTCTTCTAATCTACTGTGTTTCCATAGGGCCAGAACAGTGAGCTTGCTCAGAACAAAAGAACTGTGCTTCCGACGTTAGGGCCAATCTAGTTCAACTCCACTTAGGAAACTGACAAGAACAGTAGCTTCTCTTCAGTCCAATACACTGTACTTGCTGGGAACAGACGCGAGTGCTCTTTGCACTGTGTATGGCAATGGGAGCGCAATAGTGACTCTCTTTACCAGAAAACAACTCTTGTTCATAGGACCAGAAACTGCATGTGATTCAAATCCTTTTCTGATTGGGAAACAAACACTAGCTCACCTTACAAGAAACACACTCTGCTTTTGAGAAAAGAGCACTCTTCTAATCTACTGTGTTTCCTATAGGGCCAGAACATTGAGCTTGCTCAGAACAAAAGAACTGTGCTTCCAACACACGGGCCATACTTAGTTCAACTCTGCTTAGGAAACTAGCGAGAACAGTATGTTCTCTTCAGTCCAATACACTGTACTTGCTGGGAACAGATGCCAGTGCTATTTGCACTGTGTATGGCAAATGGAGCGCAACAGTGACTCTTCTTACCAGAAAACAACTCTTGCTCTTAGGACCAGAAACTGCATGTTATTCAACTCCATTTCCGACTTGGAAACAAATAGTAGCTCGCCTTACAAAAAAAAAAAAACTCTGCTTTCGAAAAAAGAGCACTCTTCTAATCTACTGTGTTTCCTATAGGGCCAGAAGAGTGAGCTTGCTCAGAACAAAAGAATTGTGCTTCCGGTGTACGGGCCATATCTAGTTCAACTCCACTTAGGAAACTGACGAGAACAGTAGCTTCTCTTCAGTCCAATACACTGTACTTGCTGGGAAAAGAGGCGAGAGCTCTTTGCACTGTGTATGGCAATGGGAGCGCAATAGTGTCTCTTTTTACCACAAAACAACTTTTGTTCATAGGACCAGAAACTGCATGTGATTCAAATCCTTTTCTGCTTGGGAAACAAACACTAGCTCGCCTTAAAGAAACACATTCTGCTTTTGAGAAAAGAGCACTCTTCTAATCTACTGTGTTTCTTATAGGGCCAGAACAGTGAGCTTGCTCAGAATAAAAGCACTGTGCTTCCAACACACGGGACATATCTAGTTCAACTCTGCTTAGGAAACTGACAAGAACAGTAGCTTCTCTTCAGTCCAATACACTATACTTGTTGGGAACAGACGCGAGTGCTCTTTGCACTGTGTATGTTGAATAGAGCACAAAAGTGACTCTTTTTTACCACAAAACAACTCTTGCTCATAGGACCAGAAACTGCATGTGATTCAAATCCTTTTCTGATTGGGAAACAAACACTAGCTCGCCTTACAAGAAACACACTCTGCTTTTGAGAAAAGAGCACTCTTCTCATCTACACTGTTTCCTATAGGGCCAGATCAGTGAGCTTGCTCAGAACAAAAGAACTGTGCTTCCGACACAGGGGCCATATCTAGTTCAACTCCACTTAGGAAACTGACGAGAACAGTAGCTTCTCTTCAGTCCAATACACTGTACTTGCTGGGAACAGACGCCAGTGCTATTTGCACTGTGTATGGCAAATGGAGCGCAATAGCGACTCTTCTTACCAGAAAACAACTCTTGCTGGTAGGACCAGAAACTGCATGTGATTCAACTCCATTTCTGACTGGGAAACAAATAGTAGCTCGCCGTACAAGAAACACACTCTGCTTTTAAGAAAAGAGCACTCTTCTCATCTACTGTGTTTCCTATAGGGCCACAACAGTGAGCTTGCTCAAAACAAAAGAATTGTGCTTCCAACGTAAGGGCCATATGTATTTCAACTCCACTTACGAAACTGACGAGAACAGTAGCTTCTCTTCAGTCCAATACTCTGTACTTGCTGCGAACAGACGCGAGTGCTATTTGACTGTGTATGGCAAATGGAGCACAATAATGTCTCTTCTTACCAGAAAACAACTCTTGCTCGTAGGACCAGAAACTGCATGTGATTCAACTCCATTTCTGACTGGGAAACAAACACTAGCTCGCCTTACAAGAAACACACTCTGCTTTTGAGAAAAGAGCACTCTTCTAATCTACTGTGTTTCCTATAGGGCCAGAACAGTGAGCTTGCTCAGAACAAAAGAACTGTGCTTCCAACGTACTGGCCATATCTAGTTCATCTCCACTTATGAAATTGACTAGAATAGTAGCTTCTTTTCAGTCCAATACACTGTACTTGCTGGGAACAGACGCGAGTGCAATTTGCACTGTGTATGGCAAATGGAGCGCAATAGTGACTCTTCTTACCAGAAACAACTCTTGCTTGTAGGACAAGAAACTGCATGTGATACAACTCCATTTAGGACTGGGAAACAAACACTAGCTCGCCTACAAGAAACACACTCTGCTTTTGAGAAAAGAGCACTCTTCTACTCTCCTGTGTTTCCTATAGGGACAGAACAGTGAGCTTGCTCAGAACTAAAGCACTGTGCTTCCGACACATGGGCCATATCTAGTTCAACTCTACTTAGGAAACTGACAAGAACAGTAGCTTCTCTTCAGTCCTATACACTGTACTTGCTGGGAACAGACGCGAGTGCTCTTTGCACTGTGCATGGCGAATGGAGCACAAAAGTGACTCCATTTACCACAAAACAACTTTTACTCATAGGACCAGAAACTGCATGTGATTCAAATCCTTTTCTGATTGGGAAACAAACACTAGCTCGCCTTACAAGAAACACACTCTGCTTTTGAGAAAAGAGCACTCTTCTAATCTACTGTGTTTCCTATAGGGCCAGAACAGTGAGCTTGCTCAGAACAAAAGAACTGTGCTTCCAACGTACTGGCCATATCTAGTTCATCTCCACTTATAAAATTGACGAGAATAGTAGCTTCTTTTCAGTCCAATACACTGTACTTGCTGGGAACAGACGCGAGTGCAATTTGCACTGTGTATGGCAAATGGAGCGCAATAGAGACTCTTCTTACCAGAAACAACTCTTGCTTGTAGGACAAGAAACTGCATGTGATACAACTCCATTTAGGACTGGGAAACAAACACTAGCTCGCCTACAAGAAACACACTCTGCTTTTGAGAAAAGAGCACTCTTCTACTCTCCTGTGTTTCCTATAGGGACAGAACAGTGAGCTTGCTCAGAACAAAAGCACTGTGCTTCCGACACATGGGCCATATCTAGTTCAACTCTACTTAGGAAACTGACGAGAACAGTAGCTTCTCTTCAGTCCTATACACTGTACTTGCTGGGAACAGACGCGAGTGCTCTTTGCACTGTGCATGGCGAATGGAGCACAAAAGTGACTCCGTTTACCACAAAACAACTTTTACTCATAGGACCAGAAACTGCATGTGATTCAAATCCTTTTCTGATTGGGAAACAAACACTAGCTCGCCTTACAAGAAACACACTCTGCTTTTGAGAAAAGAGCACTCTTCTAATCTACTGTGTTTCCTATAGGGCCAGAACAGTGAGCTTGCTCAGAACAAAAGAACTGTGCTTCCGACATACGGGCCATGTCTAGTTCAACTCCACTTAGGAAACTGACGAGAACAGTAGCTTCTCTTCAGTCCAATACACTGTACTTGATGGGAACAGACGCGAAGTGCTATTTGCACTGTGTATGGCAATGGGAGCTCAATAGTGACTCTTCTTACCAGAAAACAACTCTTGCTCCTAGGACAGGAAACTGCATGTGATTCAACTCCATTTAGGACTGGGAAACAAACACTAGCTTGCCTTACAAGAAACACACTCTGCTTTTGAGAAAAGAGCACTCTTCTAATCTACTGTGTTTCCTACAGGGCCAGAACAGTGAGCTTGCTCAGAACAAAACAACTGTGCTTCCTTCACACACGGGCCATATCTAGTTCATCTCCACTTAGGAAACTGACGAGAACAGTAGCTTCTCTTCAGTCCAATACACTGTACTTGCTGGGAACAAATGCGAGTGCTATTTGCATTGTGTATAGCAATGGGAGCACAATAGTGACTCTTCTTACCAGAAAAAAATCTCTTGCTTGTAGGACAGGAAACTGCATGTGATTCAACTCCATTTAGGACTGGGAAACAAACACTAGCTCGCCTTACAAAAAACACACTCTGCTTTTGAGAAAAGAGCACTCTTCTAATCTACTGTGTTTCCTATAGGGCCAGAACAGTGAGCTTGCTCAGAACAAAAGAACTGTGCTTCTGACATATGGGCCAATCTAGTTCAACTCCACTTAGGAAACTGACGAGAACAGTAGCTTCTCTTCAGTCCAATACACTGTACTTGCTGGGAACAGATGCCAGTGCTCTTTGCACTGTGTATGGCAATGGGAGCGCAATAGTGACTCTCTTTACCAGAAAACAACTCTTGTTCATAGGACCAGAAACTGCATGTGATTCAAATCCTTTTCTGATTGGGAAACAAACACTAGCTCGCCTTACAAGAAACACACTCTGCTTTTGAGAAAAGAGCACTCTTCTAATCTACTGTGTTTCCTATAGGGCCAGAAGAGTGAGCTTGCTCAGAACAAAAGAACTTTGCTTCCAGTGTACGGGCCATATCTAGTTCAACTCCACTTAGGAAACTGACGAGAACAGTAGCTTCTCTTCAGTCCAATACACTGTACTTGCTGGGAACAGAGGCCAGTGCTCTTTGCACTGTGTATGGCAATGGGAGCGCAATAGTGACTCTTTTTACCACAAAACAACTTTTGTTCATAGGACCAGAAACTGTATGTGATTCAAATCCTTTTCTGATTGGGAAACAAACACTAGCTCGCCTTACAAGAAACACATTCTGCTTTTGAGAAAAGAGCACTCTTCTAATCTACTGTGTTTCCTATAGGGCCAGAAGAGTGAGCTTGCTCAGAACAAAAGAACTGTGCTTCCGACACACGGGCCATATCTAGTTCAACTCTGCTTAGGAAACTGACAAGAACAGTAGCTTCTCTTCAGTCCAATACACTGTACTTGCTGGGAACAGACGTGAGTGCTATTTGCACTGAGTATGGCAAAAGGAGCGCAATAGTTACTCTTCTTACCAGAAACAACTCTTGCTCATAGGACAAGAAATTGCATGTGATTCAACTCCATTTAGGACTGGGAAACAAACACTAGCATGCCTTACAAGAAACACACTCTGCTTTTGAGAAAAGAGCACTCTTCTACTCTCCTGTGTTTCCTATAGGGACAGAACAGTGAGCTTGCTCAGAACAAAAGCACTGTGCTTCCGACACACGGCCATATCTAGTTCAACTCTGCTTAGGAAACTGACAAGAACAGTAGCTTCTCTTCAGTCCAATACACTGTACTTGCTGGGAACAGACGCGAGTGCTATTTGCACTGTGTATGGCAATGGGAGCTCAATAGTGACTCTTCTTACCAGAAAACAACTCTTGCTCCTAGGACAGGAAACTGCATGTGATTCAACTCCATTTAGGACTGGGAAACAAACACTAGCTTGCCTTACAAGAAACACACTCTGCTTTTGAGAAAAGAGCACTCTTCTAATCTACTGTGTTTCCTACAGGGCCAGAACAGTGAACTTGCTCAGAACAAAACAACTGTGCTTCCTTCACACACGGGCCATATCTAGTTCATCTCCACTTAGGAAACTGACGAGAACAGTAGCTTCTCTTCAGTCCAATACACTGTACTTGCTGGGAACAAATGCGAGTGCTATTTGCATTGTGTATAGCAATGGGAGCACAATAGTGACTCTTCTTACCAGAAAAAAATCTCTTGCTTGTAGGACAGGAAACTGCATGTGATTCAACTCCATTTAGGACTGGGAAACAAACACTAGCTCGCCTTACAAAAAACACACTCTGCTTTTGAGAAAAGAGCACTCTTCTAATCTACTGTGTTTCCTATAGGGCCAGAACAGTGAGCTTGCTCAGAACAAAAGAACTGTGCTTCCGACATACGGGCCAATCTAGTTCAACTCCACTTAGGAAACTGAGGAGAACAGTAGCTTCTCTTCAGTCCAATACACTGTACTTGCTGGGAACAGACGTGAGTGCTATTTGCACTGTGTATGGCAATGGGAGCGCAATAGTGACTCTCTTTACCAGAAAACAACTCTTGTTCATAGGACCAGAAACTGCATGTGATTCAAATCCTTTTCTGATTGGGAAACAAACACTAGCTCGCCTTACAAGAAACACACTCTGCTTTTGAGAAAAGAGCACTCTTCTAATCTACTGTGTTTCCTATAGGGCCAGAACATTGAGCTTGCTCAGAACAAAAGAACTGTGCTTCCAACACACGGGCCATACTTAGTTCAACTCTGCTTAGGAAACTAGCGAGAACAGTATGTTCTCTTCAGTCCAATACACTGTACTTGCTGGGAACAGATGCCAGTGCTATTTGCACTGTGTATGGCAAATGGAGCGCAACAGTGACTCTTCTTACCAGAAAACAACTCTTGCTCTTAGGACCAGAAACTGCATGTTATTCAACTCCATTTCCGACTTGGAAACAAATAGTAGCTCGCCTTACAAAAAAAAAAAAACTCTGCTTTCGAAAAAAGAGCACTCTTCTAATCTACTGTGTTTCCTATAGGGCCAGAAGAGTGAGCTTGCTCAGAACAAAAGAATTGTGCTTCCGGTGTACGGGCCATATCTAGTTCAACTCCACTTAGGAAACTGACGAGAACAGTAGCTTCTCTTCAGTCCAATACACTGTACTTGCTGGGAAAAGAGGCGAGAGCTCTTTGCACTGTGTATGGCAATGGGAGCGCAATAGTGTCTCTTTTTACCACAAAACAACTTTTGTTCATAGGACCAGAAACTGCATGTGATTCAAATCCTTTTCTGCTTGGGAAACAAACACTAGCTCGCCTTAAAGAAACACATTCTGCTTTTGAGAAAAGAGCACTCTTCTAATCTACTGTGTTTCTTATAGGGCCAGAACAGTGAGCTTGCTCAGAATAAAAGCACTGTGCTTCCAACACACGGGACATATCTAGTTCAACTCTGCTTAGGAAACTGACAAGAACAGTAGCTTCTCTTCAGTCCAATACACTATACTTGTTGGGAACAGACGCGAGTGCTCTTTGCACTGTGTATGTTGAATAGAGCACAAAAGTGACTCTTTTTTACCACAAAACAACTCTTGCTCATAGGACCAGAAACTGCATGTGATTCAAATCCTTTTCTGATTGGGAAACAAACACTAGCTCGCCTTACAAGAAACACACTCTGCTTTTGAGAAAAGAGCACTCTTCTCATCTACACTGTTTCCTATAGGGCCAGATCAGTGAGCTTGCTCAGAACAAAAGAACTGTGCTTCCGACACAGGGGCCATATCTAGTTCAACTCCACTTAGGAAACTGACGAGAACAGTAGCTTCTCTTCAGTCCAATACACTGTACTTGCTGGGAACAGACGCCAGTGCTATTTGCACTGTGTATGGCAAATGGAGCGCAATAGCGACTCTTCTTACCAGAAAACAACTCTTGCTGGTAGGACCAGAAACTGCATGTGATTCAACTCCATTTCTGACTGGGAAACAAATAGTAGCTCGCCGTACAAGAAACACACTCTGCTTTTAAGAAAAGAGCACTCTTCTCATCTACTGTGTTTCCTATAGGGCCACAACAGTGAGCTTGCTCAAAACAAAAGAATTGTGCTTCCAACGTAAGGGCCATATGTATTTCAACTCCACTTACGAAACTGACGAGAACAGTAGCTTCTCTTCAGTCCAATACTCTGTACTTGCTGCGAACAGACGCGAGTGCTATTTGACTGTGTATGGCAAATGGAGCACAATAATGTCTCTTCTTACCAGAAAACAACTCTTGCTCGTAGGACCAGAAACTGCATGTGATTCAACTCCATTTCTGACTGGGAAACAAACACTAGCTCGCCTTACAAGAAACACACTCTGCTTTTGAGAAAAGAGCACTCTTCTAATCTACTGTGTTTCCTATAGGGCCAGAACAGTGAGCTTGCTCAGAACAAAAGAACTGTGCTTCCAACGTACTGGCCATATCTAGTTCATCTCCACTTATGAAATTGACTAGAATAGTAGCTTCTTTTCAGTCCAATACACTGTACTTGCTGGGAACAGACGCGAGTGCAATTTGCACTGTGTATGGCAAATGGAGCGCAATAGTGACTCTTCTTACCAGAAACAACTCTTGCTTGTAGGACAAGAAACTGCATGTGATACAACTCCATTTAGGACTGGGAAACAAACACTAGCTCGCCTACAAGAAACACACTCTGCTTTTGAGAAAAGAGCACTCTTCTACTCTCCTGTGTTTCCTATAGGGACAGAACAGTGAGCTTGCTCAGAACTAAAGCACTGTGCTTCCGACACATGGGCCATATCTAGTTCAACTCTACTTAGGAAACTGACGAGAACAGTAGCTTCTCTTCAGTCCTATACACTGTACTTGCTGGGAACAGACGCGAGTGCTCTTTGCACTGTGCATGGCGAATGGAGCACAAAAGTGACTCCGTTTACCACAAAACAACTTTTACTCATAGGACCAGAAACTGCATGTGATTCAAATCCTTTTCTGATTGGGAAACAAACACTAGCTCGCCTTACAAGAAACACACTCTGCTTTTGAGAAAAGAGCACTCTTCTAATCTACTGTGTTTCCTATAGGGCCAGAACAGTGAGCTTGCTCAGAACAAAAGAACTGTGCTTCCGACATACGGGCCATGTCTAGTTCAACTCCACTTAGGAAACTGACGAGAACAGTAGCTTCTCTTCAGTCCAATACACTGTACTTGATGGGAACAGACGCGAAGTGCTATTTGCACTGTGTATGGCAATGGGAGCTCAATAGTGACTCTTCTTACCAGAAAACAACTCTTGCTCCTAGGACAGGAAACTGCATGTGATTCAACTCCATTTAGGACTGGGAAACAAACACTAGCTTGCCTTACAAGAAACACACTCTGCTTTTGAGAAAAGAGCACTCTTCTAATCTACTGTGTTTCCTACAGGGCCAGAACAGTGAGCTTGCTCAGAACAAAACAACTGTGCTTCCTTCACACACGGGCCATATCTAGTTCATCTCCACTTAGGAAACTGACGAGAACAGTAGCTTCTCTTCAGTCCAATACACTGTACTTGCTGGGAACAAATGCGAGTGCTATTTGCATTGTGTATAGCAATGGGAGCACAATAGTGACTCTTCTTACCAGAAAAAAATCTCTTGCTTGTAGGACAGGAAACTGCATGTGATTCAACTCCATTTAGGACTGGGAAACAAACACTAGCTCGCCTTACAAAAAACACACTCTGCTTTTGAGAAAAGAGCACTCTTCTAATCTACTGTGTTTCCTATAGGGCCAGAACAGTGAGCTTGCTCAGAACAAAAGAACTGTGCTTCTGACATATGGGCCAATCTAGTTCAACTCCACTTAGGAAACTGACGAGAACAGTAGCTTCTCTTCAGTCCAATACACTGTACTTGCTGGGAACAGATGCCAGTGCTCTTTGCACTGTGTATGGCAATGGGAGCGCAATAGTGACTCTCTTTACCAGAAAACAACTCTTGTTCATAGGACCAGAAACTGCATGTGATTCAAATCCTTTTCTGATTGGGAAACAAACACTAGCTCGCCTTACAAGAAACACACTCTGCTTTTGAGAAAAGAGCACTCTTCTAATCTACTGTGTTTCCTATAGGGCCAGAAGAGTGAGCTTGCTCAGAACAAAAGAACTTTGCTTCCAGTGTACGGGCCATATCTAGTTCAACTCCACTTAGGAAACTGACGAGAACAGTAGCTTCTCTTCAGTCCAATACACTGTACTTGCTGGGAACAGAGGCCAGTGCTCTTTGCACTGTGTATGGCAATGGGAGCGCAATAGTGACTCTTTTTACCACAAAACAACTTTTGTTCATAGGACCAGAAACTGTATGTGATTCAAATCCTTTTCTGATTGGGAAACAAACACTAGCTCGCCTTACAAGAAACACATTCTGCTTTTGAGAAAAGAGCACTCTTCTAATCTACTGTGTTTCCTATAGGGCCAGAAGAGTGAGCTTGCTCAGAACAAAAGAACTGTGCTTCCGACACACGGGCCATATCTAGTTCAACTCTGCTTAGGAAACTGACAAGAACAGTAGCTTCTCTTCAGTCCAATACACTGTACTTGCTGGGAACAGACGTGAGTGCTATTTGCACTGAGTATGGCAAAAGGAGCGCAATAGTTACTCTTCTTACCAGAAACAACTCTTGCTCATAGGACAAGAAATTGCATGTGATTCAACTCCATTTAGGACTGGGAAACAAACACTAGCATGCCTTACAAGAAACACACTCTGCTTTTGAGAAAAGAGCACTCTTCTACTCTCCTGTGTTTCCTATAGGGACAGAACAGTGAGCTTGCTCAGAACAAAAGCACTGTGCTTCCGACACACGGCCATATCTAGTTCAACTCTGCTTAGGAAACTGACAAGAACAGTAGCTTCTCTTCAGTCCAATACACTGTACTTGCTGGGAACAGACGCGAGTGCTATTTGCACTGTGTATGGCAATGGGAGCTCAATAGTGACTCTTCTTACCAGAAAACAACTCTTGCTCCTAGGACAGGAAACTGCATGTGATTCAACTCCATTTAGGACTGGGAAACAAACACTAGCTTGCCTTACAAGAAACACACTCTGCTTTTGAGAAAAGAGCACTCTTCTAATCTACTGTGTTTCCTACAGGGCCAGAACAGTGAACTTGCTCAGAACAAAACAACTGTGCTTCCTTCACACACGGGCCATATCTAGTTCATCTCCACTTAGGAAACTGACGAGAACAGTAGCTTCTCTTCAGTCCAATACACTGTACTTGCTGGGAACAAATGCGAGTGCTATTTGCATTGTGTATAGCAATGGGAGCACAATAGTGACTCTTCTTACCAGAAAAAAATCTCTTGCTTGTAGGACAGGAAACTGCATGTGATTCAACTCCATTTAGGACTGGGAAACAAACACTAGCTCGCCTTACAAAAAACACACTCTGCTTTTGAGAAAAGAGCACTCTTCTAATCTACTGTGTTTCCTATAGGGCCAGAACAGTGAGCTTGCTCAGAACAAAAGAACTGTGCTTCCGACATACGGGCCAATCTAGTTCAACTCCACTTAGGAAACTGAGGAGAACAGTAGCTTCTCTTCAGTCCAATACACTGTACTTGCTGGGAACAGACGTGAGTGCTATTTGCACTGTGTATGGCAATGGGAGCGCAATAGTGACTCTCTTTACCAGAAAACAACTCTTGTTCATAGGACCAGAAACTGCATGTGATTCAAATCCTTTTCTGATTGGGAAACAAACACTAGCTCGCCTTACAAGAAACACACTCTGCTTTTGAGAAAAGAGCACTCTTCTAATCTACTGTGTTTCCTATAGGGCCAGAACATTGAGCTTGCTCAGAACAAAAGAACTGTGCTTCCAACACACGGGCCATACTTAGTTCAACTCTGCTTAGGAAACTAGCGAGAACAGTATGTTCTCTTCAGTCCAATACACTGTACTTGCTGGGAACAGATGCCAGTGCTATTTGCACTGTGTATGGCAAATGGAGCGCAACAGTGACTCTTCTTACCAGAAAACAACTCTTGCTCTTAGGACCAGAAACTGCATGTTATTCAACTCCATTTCCGACTTGGAAACAAATAGTAGCTCGCCTTACAAAAAAAAAAAAACTCTGCTTTCGAAAAAAGAGCACTCTTCTAATCTACTGTGTTTCCTATAGGGCCAGAAGAGTGAGCTTGCTCAGAACAAAAGAATTGTGCTTCCGGTGTACGGGCCATATCTAGTTCAACTCCACTTAGGAAACTGACGAGAACAGTAGCTTCTCTTCAGTCCAATACACTGTACTTGCTGGGAAAAGAGGCGAGAGCTCTTTGCACTGTGTATGGCAATGGGAGCGCAATAGTGTCTCTTTTTACCACAAAACAACTTTTGTTCATAGGACCAGAAACTGCATGTGATTCAAATCCTTTTCTGCTTGGGAAACAAACACTAGCTCGCCTTAAAGAAACACATTCTGCTTTTGAGAAAAGAGCACTCTTCTAATCTACTGTGTTTCTTATAGGGCCAGAACAGTGAGCTTGCTCAGAATAAAAGCACTGTGCTTCCAACACACGGGACATATCTAGTTCAACTCTGCTTAGGAAACTGACAAGAACAGTAGCTTCTCTTCAGTCCAATACACTATACTTGTTGGGAACAGACGCGAGTGCTCTTTGCACTGTGTATGTTGAATAGAGCACAAAAGTGACTCTTTTTTACCACAAAACAACTCTTGCTCATAGGACCAGAAACTGCATGTGATTCAAATCCTTTTCTGATTGGGAAACAAACACTAGCTCGCCTTACAAGAAACACACTCTGCTTTTGAGAAAAGAGCACTCTTCTCATCTACACTGTTTCCTATAGGGCCAGATCAGTGAGCTTGCTCAGAACAAAAGAACTGTGCTTCCGACACAGGGGCCATATCTAGTTCAACTCCACTTAGGAAACTGACGAGAACAGTAGCTTCTCTTCAGTCCAATACACTGTACTTGCTGGGAACAGACGCCAGTGCTATTTGCACTGTGTATGGCAAATGGAGCGCAATAGCGACTCTTCTTACCAGAAAACAACTCTTGCTGGTAGGACCAGAAACTGCATGTGATTAAACTCCATTTCTGACTGGGAAACAAATAGTAGCTCGCCGTACAAGAAACACACTCTGCTTTTAAGAAAAGAGCACTCTTCTCATCTACTGTGTTTCCTATAGGGCCACAACAGTGAGCTTGCTCAAAACAAAAGAATTGTGCTTCCAACGTAAGGGCCATATGTATTTCAACTCCACTTACGAAACTGACGAGAACAGTAGCTTCTCTTCAGTCCAATACTCTGTACTTGCTGCGAACAGACGCGAGTGCTATTTGACTGTGTATGGCAAATGGAGCACAATAATGTCTCTTCTTACCAGAAAACAACTCTTGCTCGTAGGACCAGAAACTGCATGTGATTCAACTCCATTTCTGACTGGGAAACAAACACTAGCTCGCCTTACAAGAAACACACTCTGCTTTTGAGAAAAGAGCACTCTTCTAATCTACTGTGTTTCCTATAGGGCCAGAACAGTGAGCTTGCTCAGAACAAAAGAACTGTGCTTCCAACGTACTGGCCATATCTAGTTCATCTCCACTTATGAAATTGACTAGAATAGTAGCTTCTTTTCAGTCCAATACACTGTACTTGCTGGGAACAGACGCGAGTGCAATTTGCACTGTGTATGGCAAATGGAGCGCAATAGTGACTCTTCTTACCAGAAACAACTCTTGCTTGTAGGACAAGAAACTGCATGTGATACAACTCCATTTAGGACTGGGAAACAAACACTAGCTCGCCTACAAGAAACACACTCTGCTTTTGAGAAAAGAGCACTCTTCTACTCTCCTGTGTTTCCTATAGGGACAGAACAGTGAGCTTGCTCAGAACTAAAGCACTGTGCTTCCGACACATGGGCCATATCTAGTTCAACTCTACTTAGGAAACTGACAAGAACAGTAGCTTCTCTTCAGTCCTATACACTGTACTTGCTGGGAACAGACGCGAGTGCTCTTTGCACTGTGCATGGCGAATGGAGCACAAAAGTGACTCCATTTACCACAAAACAACTTTTACTCATAGGACCAGAAACTGCATGTGATTCAAATCCTTTTCTGATTGGGAAACAAACACTAGCTCGCCTTACAAGAAACACACTCTGCTTTTGAGAAAAGAGCACTCTTCTAATCTACTGTGTTTCCTATAGGGCCAGAACAGTGAGCTTGCTCAGAACAAAAGAACTGTGCTTCCAACGTACTGGCCATATCTAGTTCATCTCCACTTATAAAATTGACGAGAATAGTAGCTTCTTTTCAGTCCAATACACTGTACTTGCTGGGAACAGACGCGAGTGCAATTTGCACTGTGTATGGCAAATGGAGCGCAATAGAGACTCTTCTTACCAGAAACAACTCTTGCTTGTAGGACAAGAAACTGCATGTGATACAACTCCATTTAGGACTGGGAAACAAACACTAGCTCGCCTACAAGAAACACACTCTGCTTTTGAGAAAAGAGCACTCTTCTACTCTCCTGTGTTTCCTATAGGGACAGAACAGTGAGCTTGCTCAGAACAAAAGCACTGTGCTTCCGACACATGGGCCATATCTAGTTCAACTCTACTTAGGAAACTGACGAGAACAGTAGCTTCTCTTCAGTCCTATACACTGTACTTGCTGGGAACAGACGCGAGTGCTCTTTGCACTGTGCATGGCGAATGGAGCACAAAAGTGACTCCGTTTACCACAAAACAACTTTTACTCATAGGACCAGAAACTGCATGTGATTCAAATCCTTTTCTGATTGGGAAACAAACACTAGCTCGCCTTACAAGAAACACACTCTGCTTTTGAGAAAAGAGCACTCTTCTAATCTACTGTGTTTCCTATAGGGCCAGAACAGTGAGCTTGCTCAGAACAAAAGAACTGTGCTTCCGACATACGGGCCATGTCTAGTTCAACTCCACTTAGGAAACTGACGAGAACAGTAGCTTCTCTTCAGTCCAATACACTGTACTTGATGGGAACAGACGCGAAGTGCTATTTGCACTGTGTATGGCAATGGGAGCTCAATAGTGACTCTTCTTACCAGAAAACAACTCTTGCTCCTAGGACAGGAAACTGCATGTGATTCAACTCCATTTAGGACTGGGAAACAAACACTAGCTTGCCTTACAAGAAACACACTCTGCTTTTGAGAAAAGAGCACTCTTCTAATCTACTGTGTTTCCTACAGGGCCAGAACAGTGAGCTTGCTCAGAACAAAACAACTGTGCTTCCTTCACACACGGGCCATATCTAGTTCATCTCCACTTAGGAAACTGACGAGAACAGTAGCTTCTCTTCAGTCCAATACACTGTACTTGCTGGGAACAAATGCGAGTGCTATTTGCATTGTGTATAGCAATGGGAGCACAATAGTGACTCTTCTTACCAGAAAAAAATCTCTTGCTTGTAGGACAGGAAACTGCATGTGATTCAACTCCATTTAGGACTGGGAAACAAACACTAGCTCGCCTTACAAAAAACACACTCTGCTTTTGAGAAAAGAGCACTCTTCTAATCTACTGTGTTTCCTATAGGGCCAGAACAGTGAGCTTGCTCAGAACAAAAGAACTGTGCTTCTGACATATGGGCCAATCTAGTTCAACTCCACTTAGGAAACTGACGAGAACAGTAGCTTCTCTTCAGTCCAATACACTGTACTTGCTGGGAACAGATGCCAGTGCTCTTTGCACTGTGTATGGCAATGGGAGCGCAATAGTGACTCTCTTTACCAGAAAACAACTCTTGTTCATAGGACCAGAAACTGCATGTGATTCAAATCCTTTTCTGATTGGGAAACAAACACTAGCTCGCCTTACAAGAAACACACTCTGCTTTTGAGAAAAGAGCACTCTTCTAATCTACTGTGTTTCCTATAGGGCCAGAAGAGTGAGCTTGCTCAGAACAAAAGAACTTTGCTTCCAGTGTACGGGCCATATCTAGTTCAACTCCACTTAGGAAACTGACGAGAACAGTAGCTTCTCTTCAGTCCAATACACTGTACTTGCTGGGAACAGAGGCCAGTGCTCTTTGCACTGTGTATGGCAATGGGAGCGCAATAGTGACTCTTTTTACCACAAAACAACTTTTGTTCATAGGACCAGAAACTGTATGTGATTCAAATCCTTTTCTGATTGGGAAACAAACACTAGCTCGCCTTACAAGAAACACATTCTGCTTTTGAGAAAAGAGCACTCTTCTAATCTACTGTGTTTCCTATAGGGCCAGAAGAGTGAGCTTGCTCAGAACAAAAGAACTGTGCTTCCGACACACGGGCCATATCTAGTTCAACTCTGCTTAGGAAACTGACAAGAACAGTAGCTTCTCTTCAGTCCAATACACTGTACTTGCTGGGAACAGACGTGAGTGCTATTTGCACTGAGTATGGCAAAAGGAGCGCAATAGTTACTCTTCTTACCAGAAACAACTCTTGCTCATAGGACAAGAAATTGCATGTGATTCAACTCCATTTAGGACTGGGAAACAAACACTAGCATGCCTTACAAGAAACACACTCTGCTTTTGAGAAAAGAGCACTCTTCTACTCTCCTGTGTTTCCTATAGGGACAGAACAGTGAGCTTGCTCAGAACAAAAGCACTGTGCTTCCGACACACGGCCATATCTAGTTCAACTCTGCTTAGGAAACTGACAAGAACAGTAGCTTCTCTTCAGTCCAATACACTGTACTTGCTGGGAACAGACGCGAGTGCTATTTGCACTGTGTATGGCAATGGGAGCTCAATAGTGACTCTTCTTACCAGAAAACAACTCTTGCTCCTAGGACAGGAAACTGCATGTGATTCAACTCCATTTAGGACTGGGAAACAAACACTAGCTTGCCTTACAAGAAACACACTCTGCTTTTGAGAAAAGAGCACTCTTCTAATCTACTGTGTTTCCTACAGGGCCAGAACAGTGAACTTGCTCAGAACAAAACAACTGTGCTTCCTTCACACACGGGCCATATCTAGTTCATCTCCACTTAGGAAACTGACGAGAACAGTAGCTTCTCTTCAGTCCAATACACTGTACTTGCTGGGAACAAATGCGAGTGCTATTTGCATTGTGTATAGCAATGGGAGCACAATAGTGACTCTTCTTACCAGAAAAAAATCTCTTGCTTGTAGGACAGGAAACTGCATGTGATTCAACTCCATTTAGGACTGGGAAACAAACACTAGCTCGCCTTACAAAAAACACACTCTGCTTTTGAGAAAAGAGCACTCTTCTAATCTACTGTGTTTCCTATAGGGCCAGAACAGTGAGCTTGCTCAGAACAAAAGAACTGTGCTTCCGACATACGGGCCAATCTAGTTCAACTCCACTTAGGAAACTGAGGAGAACAGTAGCTTCTCTTCAGTCCAATACACTGTACTTGCTGGGAACAGACGTGAGTGCTATTTGCACTGTGTATGGCAATGGGAGCGCAATAGTGACTCTCTTTACCAGAAAACAACTCTTGTTCATAGGACCAGAAACTGCATGTGATTCAAATCCTTTTCTGATTGGGAAACAAACACTAGCTCGCCTTACAAGAAACACACTCTGCTTTTGAGAAAAGAGCACTCTTCTAATCTACTGTGTTTCCTATAGGGCCAGAACAGTGAGCTTGCTCAGAACAAAAGAACTGTGCTTCCAACACACGGGCCATACTTAGTTCAACTCTGCTTAGGAAACTAGCGAGAACAGTAGCTTCTCTTCAGTCCAATACACTGTGCTTGCTGGGAACAGACGCCAGTGCTATTTGCACTGTGATTGGCAAATGGAGCGCAACAGTGACTCTTCTTACCAGAAAACAACTCTTGCTCGTAGGACCAGAAACTGCATGTTATTCAACTCCATTTCCGACTTGGAAACAAATAGTAGCTCGCCTTACAAAAAAACAAACTCTGCTTTTGAAAAAAGAGCACTCTTCTAATCTACTGTGTTTCCTATAGGGCCAGAAGAGTGAGCTTGCTCAGAACAAAAGAACTTTGCTTCCAGTGTACGGGCCATATCTAGTTCAACTCCACTTAGGAAACTGACGAGAACAGTAGCTTCTCTTCAGTCCAATACACTGTACTTGCTGGGAACAGAGGCCAGTGCTGTTTGCACTGTGTATGGCAATGGGAGCGCAATAGTGACTCTTTTTACCACAAAACAACTTTTGTTCATAGGACCAGAAACTGTATGTGATTCAAATCCTTTTCTGATTGGGAAACAAACACTAGCTTGCCTTACAAGAAACACATTCTGCTTTTGAGAAAAGAGCACTCTTCTAATCTACTGTGTTTCCTATAGGGCCAGAAGAGTGAGCTTGCTCAGAACAAAAGAACTGTGCTTCCGACACACGGGCCATATCTAGTTCAACTCTGCTTAGGAAACTGACAAGAACAGTAGCTTCTCTTCAGTCCAATACACTGTACTTGCTGGGAACAGACGTGAGTGCTATTTGCACTGTGTATGGCAAAAGGAGCGCAATAGTTACTCTTCTTACCAGAAACAACTCTTGCTCATAGGACAAGAAATTGCATGTGATTCAACTCCATTTAGTACTGGGAAACAAACACTAGCATGCCTTACGAGAAACACACTCTGCTTTTGAGAAAAGAGCACTCTTCTACTCTCCTGTGTTTCCTATAGGGCCAGAACAGTGAGCCTGCTCAGAACAAAAGCACTGTGCTTCCGACACACGGGCCATATCTAGTTCAACTCTGCTTAGGAAACTGACAAGAACAGTAGCTTCTCTTCAGTCCAATACACTATACTTGCCGGGAACAGACGCGAGTGCTCTTTGCACTGTGTATGGCGAATGGAGCACAAAAGTGACTCTTTTTTACCACAAAACAACTCTTGCTCGTAGGACCAGAAACTGCATGTGATTCAAATCCTTTTCTGATTGGGAAACAAACACTAGCTCGCCTTACAAGAAACATACTCTGCTTTTGAGAAAAGAGCACTCTTCTAATCTACTGTGTTTCCTATAGGGCCAGAACAGTGAGCTTGCTCAGAACAAAAGAACTGTGCTTCCGACATACGGGTCATATCTAGTTCAACTCCACTTAGGAAACTAGCGAGAACAGTAGCTTCTCTTCAGTCGAATACACTGTACTTGCTGGGAACAGACGCGAGTGCTATTTGCACTGTGTATGGCAATGGGAGCACAAGAGTGACTCTTCTTACCAGAAACAACTCTTGCTCGTAGGACAAGAAACTGCATGTGATTCAACTCCATTTAGGACTGGGAAACAAACACTAGCTCGCCTACAAGAAACACACTCTGCTTTTGAGAAAAGAGCACTCTTCTAATCTACTGTGTTTCCTATAGGGCCAGAGCAGTGAGCTTGCTCAGAACAAAAGAACTGTGCTTCCAACGTATGGGCCATATCTATTGTAACTCCACTTAGGATACTGCCAAGAACAGTAGCTTCTCTTCAGTCCAATACACTGTACTTGCTGGGAACAGACGCCAGTGCTATTTGTACTGTGTATCGCGAATGGAGCACAAAAGTGACTCTTTTTACCACAAAACAACTCTTGCTCATAGGACCAGAAACTGCATGTGATTCAAATCCTTTTCTGTTTGGGAAACAAACACTAGCTCGCCTTACAAGAAACACACTCTGCTTTTGAGAAAAGAGCACTCTTCTAATCTACTGTGTTTCCTATAGGGCCAGAAGAGTGAGCTTGCTCAGAACAAAAGAACTGTGCTTCCGACACAAGGGACATATCTAGTTCAACTCTGCTTAGGAAACTGACAAGAACAGTAGCTTCTCTTCAGTCCAATACACTATACTTGTTGGGAACAGACGCGAGTGCTCTTTGCACTGTGTATGGCGAATAGAGCAAAAAAGTGACTCTTTTTTTTACCACAAAACAACTCTTGCTCATAGGACCAGAAACTGCATGTGATTCAAATCCTTTTCTGATTGGGAAACAAACACTAGCTCGCCTTACAAGAAACAGACTCTGCTTTTGAGAAAAGAGCACTCTTCTAATCTACTGTGTTTCCTATAGGGCCAGAACAGTGAGCTTGCTCAGAACAAAAGAACTGTGCTTCCGACGTAAGGGCCATATCTATTTCAACTCCACTTAGGAAACTGACGAGAACAGTACCTTCTCTTCAGTCCAATACACTGTACTTGCTGGGAACAGACGCCAGTGCTATTTGCACTGTGTATGGCAAATGGAGCACAATAGTGACTCTTATTACCAGAAAACAACTCTTGCTCGTAGGACCAGAAACTGCATGTTATTCAACTCCTTTTCCGACTAGGAAACAAATAGTAGCTCGCCTTACAAGAAACACACTCTGCTTTTGAGAAAAGAGCACTCTTCTAGTCTACTGTGTTTGCTATAGGGCCAGAACAGTGAGATTGCTCAGAACAAAAGAACTGTGCTTCCGGTGTACGGACCATATCTAGTTCAACTCCACTTAGGAAACTGACGAGAACAGTAGCTTCTCTTCAGTCCAATACACTGTACTTACTGGGAACAGACGCGAGTGCTATTTGCACTGTGTATGGAATGTGAGCACAATAGTGACTCTTCTTACCAAAAAACAAATCTTGCTCATAGGACCAGAAACTGCATGTGATTCAACTCCATTTCTGACTGAGAAACAAATACTAGCTCACCTTACAAGAAACACACTCAGCTTTTGAGAAAAGAGCACTCTTATAATCTACTGTGTTTCCTATAGGGCCACAACATTGAGATTGCTTAGAACAAAAGAACTGTGCTTCTGAAGTACGGCCATATCTAGTTCAACTCTGCTTAGGAAACTGCCAAGAACAGTAGCTTGTCTTCAGTCCAATACACTGTACTTGCTGGGAACAGACGCCAGTGCTCTTTGCACTGTGAATGGCGAATGGAGCACAAAAGTGACTCTTTTTTACCACAAAACAATTCTTGCTCATAGGACCAGAAACCGCATGTGATTCAAATCCTTTTCTGATTGGGAAACAAACACTAGCTCGCCTTACAAGAAACACACTCTGCTTTTGAGAAAAGAGCACACTTCCAATCTACTGTGTTTCCTATAGGGCCAGAACAGTGAGCTTGCTCAGAACAAAAGAACTGTGTTTCCGACGTACAGGCCATATCTAGTTCAACTCCACTTAGGAAACTGAGGAGAACAGTAGCTTCTCTTCAGTCCTAATCACTGTACTTGCTGGGAACAGACCCGAGTGCTATTTGCACTGTGTATGGCAAATGGAGCACAATAGTGACTCTTCTTACGAGAAAACAACTCTTGCTTGTAGGACCAGAAACTGCATGTGATTCAACTCCATTTCTGACTGGGAAACAAATACTAGCTCGCCTTTCAAGAAACACACTCTGCTTTTGAGAAAAGAGCACTCTTTTACTCTCCTGTGTTTCCTATAGGGCCAGAAGAGTGAGCTTGCTCAGAACAAAAGCACTGTGCTTCCGACACACGGGCCATACCTTGTTCAACTCTGCTTAGGAAACTGACAAGAACAGTAGCTTCTCTTCAGTCCTATACACTGTACTTGCTGGGAACAGACCCGAGTGCTATTTGCACTGTGTATGGTAAATGGAGCACAATAGTGACTCTTGTTACCAGAAACAACTCTTGCTCATAGGACAAGAAACTGCATGTGATTCAACTCCATTTAGGACTGGGAAACAAACACTAGCATGCCTTACGAGAAACACACTCTGCTTTTGAGGAAAGAACACCCTTCTACTCTCCTGTGTTTCCTATAGGGCCAGAACAGTGAGCTTGCTCAGAACAAAAGCACTGTGCTTCCAACACAGGGGCCATATCTAGTTCAACTCCACTTAGGAAACTGACGAGAACAGGAGCTTCTCTTCAGTCCAATACACTGTACTTGCTGGGAACAGACGCGAGTGCTATTTACACTGTGTATGGCAAAAGGAGCGCAATAGTGACTCTTCTTACCAGAAAACAACTCTTGCTCGTATGACCAGAAACTGCATGTGATTCAACTCCATTTTTGACTGGGAAAAAAATAGTAGCTCGCCTTACAAGAAACACACTCTGCTTTTGAGAAAAGAGCACTCTTCTAATCTACTGTGTTTCCTATAGGGCCACAACAGTGAGCTTGCTCAGAACAAAAGAACTGTGCTTCCGACACAGGGGCCATATCTAGTTCAACTCCGCTTAGGAAATTGACAAGAACAGTAGCTTCTCTTCAGTCCAATACACTGTACTTGCTGGGAACTGACGTGAGTGCTATTTGCACTGTGTATGGCAAATGGAGCACAATAGTGACTCTTCTTACCAGAAAACAACTCTTGCTCGTAGGACCAGAAACTGCATGTGATTCAACTCCATTTCTGACTGGTAAACAAATAGTAGCTCGCCTTACAAGAAACGCACTCTGCTTTTGAGAAAAGAGCACTCTTCTAATCTACTGTGTTTCCTATAGGGCCAGAAGAGTGAGCTTGCTCAGATCAAAAGAATTGTGCTACCGAAGTACGGGCCATATCTAGTTCAACTCCACTTAGGAAACTGACGAGAACAGTAGCTTCTCTTTAGTCCAATACACTGTACTTGCTGAGAACAGACGCGAATTCTATTTGCACTGTGTATGGCAAATGGAGCACAATAGTGACTCTTCTTACAAGAAAACAACTCTTGCTCGAAGAACCATAAACTGCAAGTGATTCAACTCCATTTCTGACTGGGAAACAAATACTAGCTCGCCTTACAAGAAACACACTCTGCTTTTGAGAAAAGAGCACTCTTCTAATCTACTGTGTTTCCTATAGGGCCACAACAGTGAGCTTGCTCAGAACAAAAGAACTGTGCTTCCGACACAGGGGCCATATCTAGTTCAACTCCGCTTAGGAAATTGACAAGAACAGTAGCTTCTCTTCAGTCCAATACACTCTACTTGCTGGGAACTGATGCGAGTGCTATTTGCACTGTGTATGGCAAATGGAGCACAATAGTGACTCTTCTTACCAGAAAACAACTCTTGCTCGTAGGACCAGAAACTGCATGTGATTCAACTCCATTTCTGACTGGGAAACAAATAGTAGCTCGCCTTACGAGAAACACACTCTGCTTTTGAGAAAAGAGCACTCTTCTTCTCTCCTGTGTTTCCTATAGAGCAAGAACAGTAAGCTTGCTCAGAACAAAAGCACTGTGCTTCCTACACACGGGCCATATCTAGTTCAACTCTACTTAGGAAACTGACAAGAATAGTAGCTTCTCTTCAGTCCAATACACTGTACTTGCTGGGAACAGACGCAAGTGCTCTTTGCACTGTGTATGGCGAATGGAGCAAAAAAGTGACTCTTTTTACCACAAAACAACTCTTGCTCATAGGACCAGAAACTGCAGGTGATTCAAATCGTTTTCTGATTGGGAAACAAACACTAGCTCACCTTACAAGAAACACACTCTGCTTTTGAGAAAAGAGCACTCATCTTCTCTACTGTGTTTCCTATAGGGCCAGAACAGTGAGCTTGCTCAGAACAAAAGAACTGTACTTCCTACACACACGGGCCATATCTAGTTCAACTCCATTTAGGAAACTGACGAGAACAGTAGCTTCTCTTCAGTCCAATACACTCTACTTGCTGGGAACAGACGCGAGTGCTATTTGCACTGTGTATGGCAATGGGAACGCAATAGTGACTCTTCTTACCAGAAACAAATCTTGAACATAGGACAAAAAACTGCATGTGATTCAACTCCATTTAGGACTGGGATACAAACACTAGCATGCCTTTCAAGAAACACACTCTGCTTTTGAGAAAAGAGCACTCTTCTACCCTCCTGTGTTTCCTATAGAGCCAGAACAGTGAGCTTGCTCAGACCAAAAGAACTGTGCTTCCAACATACGGCCATATCTAGTTCAACGCCACTTAGGAAACTGAAGAGAACAGTAGCTTCTATTCAGTCCAATACACTGTACTTGCTGGGAACAGACGCGAGTGCTATTTGCACTGCATATGGCAATAGGAACGCAATAGTGACTCTTCTTACCAGACAACAACTCTTGCTCGTAGGAACTGAAACTGCATGTGCTTCAACTCGGTTTAGGACTGGGAAACAAATGCTAGCTCGCCTTACAAGAAACACACTCTGCTTTTGAGAAAAGAGCACTCTTCTACTCTCCTGTGTTTCCTAAAGAGCCAGAACAGTGAGCTTGCTCAGAACAAAAGAACTGTGCTTCTGACGTAGGGGACATATCTAGTTCAACTCCACTGAGAAACTGACGAGAACAGTAGCTTCTCTTCAGTCCAATACACTGTACTTGCAGGGATAAGACAAGCATGCTCTTTGCACTGTGTATGGCAATGGAATCGCAATAGTGACTCTTCTTAGCAGAAAACATCTCTTGCTCGTAGGACAAGAAACTACATGTGATTCAACTCCATTTCTGACTGGGAAACAAATACTAGCTCACCTTACAAGAAACACACTCTGCTTTTGAGAAAAGAGCACTCCTCTAATCTACTGTGTTTCCTATAGGGCCAGAACAGTGAGCTTGCTCAGAACAAAAGCACTGTGCTTCCGAAACACGGGCCATATCTAGTTCAACTCTGCTTAGGAAACTGACGAGAACAGTAGCTTCTCTTCAGTCCAATACACTGTACTTGCTGGGAACAGACTCCAGTACTCTTTGCACTGTGTATGGGGAATGAAGCACTAAAGTGACTCTTTTTACTAAAAAACAACTCTTGCTCATAGGACCAGAAACTGCATGTGATTATAATCCTTTTCTGATTGGGAAACAAACACTAGCTCGCCTTACAAGAAACACACTCTGCTTTTGAGAAAAGAGCACTCTTCTAATCTACTGTGTTTCTTACAGGGCCAGAACAGTGAGCATGCTCAGAACAAAAGAACTGTGCTTCCGACGTACGGGCCATATCTAGTTCAAGTCCACTTAGGAACTGACTAGAACAGCAGCTTCTCTTCAGTCCAATACACTGTACTTGCTGGGAACAGACTCGAGTGCTATTTACACTGCATATGGCAAATGGAGCGCAATAGTGACTCTTCTTACCAGAAAACAACTCTTGCTCGTAGGACCAGAAACTGCATGTGATTCAACTACATTTCTGACTGGGAAACAAATACTAGCTCGCCTTACAAGAAACACACTCTGCTTTTGAGAAAAGAGCACTCTTCTACTCTCCTGTGTTTCCTATAGGGCCAGAACAGTGAGCTTGCTCAGAACAAATGCACTGTTCTTCCGACACACGGGCCATATCTAGTTCAACTCCACTTAGGAAACTGACGAGAACAGTAGCTTCTCTTCAGTCCAATACACTGTACTTCCTGGGAACAGACACGAGTGCTATTTGCACTGTGTATGACAAATGGAGCACAATAGTGACTCTTCTTACCAGAAAACAACTCTTGCTCGTAGGACCAGAAACTGCATGTGATTCAACTCCATTTTTGACTGGGAAAAAAATAGTAGCTCGCCTTACAAGAAACACACTCTGCTTTTGAGAAAAGAGCACTCTTCTAATCTACTGTGTTTCCTATAGGGCCACAACAGTGAGCTTGCTCAGAACAAAAGAACTGTGCTTCCGACACAGGGGCCATATCTAGTTCAACTCCGCTTAGGAAATTGACAAGAACAGTAGCTTCTCTTCAGTCCAATACACTGTACTTGCTGGGAACTGACGTGAGTGCTATTTGCACTGTGTATGGCAAATGGAGCACAATAGTGACTCTTCTTACCAGAAAACAACTCTTGCTCGTAGGACCAGAAACTGCATGTGATTCAACTCCATTTCTGACTGGTAAACAAATAGTAGCTCGCCTTACAAGAAACGCACTCTGCTTTTGAGAAAAGAGCACTCTTCTAATCTACTGTGTTTCCTATAGGGCCACAACAGTGAGCTTGCTCAGAACAAAAGAACTGTGCTTCCGACACAGGGGCCATATCTAGTTCAACTCCGCTTAGGAAATTGACAAGAACAGTAGCTTCTCTTCAGTCCAATACACTCTACTTGCTGGGAACTGATGCGAGTGCTATTTGCACTGTGTATGGCAAATGGAGCACAATAGTGACTCTTCTTACCAGAAAACAACTCTTGCTCGTAGGACCAGAAACTGCATGTGATTCAACTCCATTTCTGACTGGGAAACAAATAGTAGCTCGCCTTACGAGAAACACACTCTGCTTTTGAGAAAAGAGCACTCTTCTTCTCTCCTGTGTTTCCTATAGAGCAAGAACAGTAAGCTTGCTCAGAACAAAAGCACTGTGCTTCCTACACACGGGCCATATCTAGTTCAACTCTACTTAGGAAACTGACAAGAATAGTAGCTTCTCTTCAGTCCAATACACTGTACTTGCTGGGAACAGACGCAAGTGCTCTTTGCACTGTGTATGGCGAATGGAGCAAAAAAGTGACTCTTTTTACCACAAAACAACTCTTGCTCATAGGACCAGAAACTGCAGGTGATTCAAATCGTTTTCTGATTGGGAAACAAACACTAGCTCACCTTACAAGAAACACACTCTGCTTTTGAGAAAAGAGCACTCATCTTCTCTACTGTGTTTCCTATAGGGCCAGAACAGTGAGCTTGCTCAGAACAAAAGAACTGTACTTCCTACACACACGGGCCATATCTAGTTCAACTCCATTTAGGAAACTGACGAGAACAGTAGCTTCTCTTCAGTCCAATACACTCTACTTGCTGGGAACAGACGCGAGTGCTATTTGCACTGTGTATGGCAATGGGAACGCAATAGTGACTCTTCTTACCAGAAACAAATCTTGAACATAGGACAAAAAACTGCATGTGATTCAACTCCATTTAGGACTGGGATACAAACACTAGCATGCCTTTCAAGAAACACACTCTGCTTTTGAGAAAAGAGCACTCTTCTACCCTCCTGTGTTTCCTATAGAGCCAGAACAGTGAGCTTGCTCAGACCAAAAGAACTGTGCTTCCAACATACGGCCATATCTAGTTCAACGCCACTTAGGAAACTGAAGAGAACAGTAGCTTCTATTCAGTCCAATACACTGTACTTGCTGGGAACAGACGCGAGTGCTATTTGCACTGCATATGGCAATAGGAACGCAATAGTGACTCTTCTTACCAGAAAACAACTCTTGCTCGTAGGAACTGAAACTGCATGTGCTTCAACTCGGTTTAGGACTGGGAAACAAATGCTAGCTCGCCTTACAAGAAACACACTCTGCTTTTGAGAAAAGAGCACTCTTCTACTCTCCTGTGTTTCCTAAAGAGCCAGAACAGTGAGCTTGCTCAGAACAAAAGAACTGTGCTTCTGACGTAGGGGACATATCTAGTTCAACTCCACTGAGAAACTGACGAGAACAGTAGCTTCTCTTCAGTCCAATACACTGTACTTGCAGGGATAAGACAAGCATGCTCTTTGCACTGTGTATGGCAATGGAATCGCAATAGTGACTCTTCTTAGCAGAAAACATCTCTTGCTCGTAGGACAAGAAACTACATGTGATTCAACTCCATTTCTGACTGGGAAACAAATACTAGCTCACCTTACAAGAAACACACTCTGCTTTTGAGAAAAGAGCACTCCTCTAATCTACTGTGTTTCCTATAGGGCCAGAACAGTGAGCTTGCTCAGAACAAAAGCACTGTGCTTCCGAAACACGGGCCATATCTAGTTCAACTCTGCTTAGGAAACTGACGAGAACAGTAGCTTCTCTTCAGTCCAATACACTGTACTTGCTGGGAACAGACTCCAGTACTCTTTGCACTGTGTATGGGGAATGAAGCACTAAAGTGACTCTTTTTACTAAAAAACAACTCTTGCTCATAGGACCAGAAACTGCATGTGATTATAATCCTTTTCTGATTGGGAAACAAACACTAGCTCGCCTTACAAGAAACACACTCTGCTTTTGAGAAAAGAGCACTCTTCTAATCTACTGTGTTTCTTACAGGGCCAGAACAGTGAGCATGCTCAGAACAAAAGAACTGTGCTTCCGACGTACGGGCCATATCTAGTTCAAGTCCACTTAGGAACTGACTAGAACAGCAGCTTCTCTTCAGTCCAATACACTGTACTTGCTGGGAACAGACTCGAGTGCTATTTACACTGCATATGGCAAATGGAGCGCAATAGTGACTCTTCTTACCAGAAAACAACTCTTGCTCGTAGGACCAGAAACTGCATGTGATTCAACTACATTTCTGACTGGGAAACAAATACTAGCTCGCCTTACAAGAAACACACTCTGCTTTTGAGAAAAGAGCACTCTTCTACTCTCCTGTGTTTCCTATAGGGCCAGAACAGTGAGCTTGCTCAGAACAAATGCACTGTTCTTCCGACACACGGGCCATATCTAGTTCAACTCCACTTAGGAAACTGACGAGAACAGTAGCTTCTCTTCAGTCCAATACACTGTACTTCCTGGGAACAGACACGAGTGCTATTTGCACTGTGTATGACAAATGGAGCACAATAGTGACTCTTCTTACCAGAAAACAACTCTTGCTCGTAGGACCAGAAACTGCATGTGATTCAACTCCATTTCTGACTGGGAAACAAATAGTAGCTCGCCTTACAAGAAACACACTCTGCTTTTGAGAAAAGAGCACTCTTCTAATCTACTGTGTTTCCTATAGGGCCAGACCAGTGAGCTTGCTCAGAACAAAAGAACTGTGCTTCCAATGTACGTGCCATATCTAGTTCAACTCCACTTAGGAAACTGACAAGAACAGGAGCTTCTCTTCAGTCCAATACACTGTACTTGCTGGGAACAGACGCAAGTGCTATTTGCACTGTGGATGGCAAATGGAGCACAATAGTGACTCTTCTTACCAGAAAACAACTCTTCCTCGTAGGACCAGAAACTGCATGTGATTCAACTCCATTTCTGACTGGGAAACAAATAGTTGCTCGCCTTACAAGAAACACACTCTGCTTTTGAGAAAAGAGCACTCTTCTACTCTCCTGTGTTTCGTATAGGGCCAGAAGAGTGAGCTTGCTCAGAACAAAAGAACTGTGCTTCCGACACACGGGCCATATCTAGTTCAACTCCACTTAGGAAACTGACGAGAACAGTAGCTTCTCTTCAGTCCAATACACTGTACTTGCTGGGAACTGATGCGAGTGCTATTTGCACTGTGTATGGCAATGGGAGCACAATAGTGACTCTTCTTACCAGAAAACAACTCTTGCTCGTAGGACAAGAAACTGCATGTGATTCAACTCCATTTTGGACTGGGAAACAAACACTAGCTCGCCTTACAAGAAACACACTCTGCTTTTGAGTAAAGAGCACTCTTCTACGCTCTTGTGTTTCCTATATGGCCAGAACAGTGAGCTTGCTCAGAACAAAAGCACTGTGCTTCCGACACACGGGCCATACCTTGTTCAACTCTGCTTAGGAAACTGACAAGAACAGTATCTTCTCTTCAGTCCAATACACTGTACTAGCTGGGAACAGACACGAGTGCTCTTTGCATGTGTATGACGAATGGAGCACAAAAGTGACTCTTTTCACCACAAAACAACTCTTGCTCATAGGAAGAGAAACTGCATGTGATTCAAATCCTTTTCTGATTGGGAAACAAACACTAGCTCGCCTTACAAGAAACACACTCTGCTATTCAGAAAAGAGAACTCATCTTCTCTACTGTGTTTCCTATAGGGCCAGGACAGTGAGCTTGCTCAGAACAAAAGAACTGTGCTTCCTACACACACGGGCCATATCAGGTTCAACTCCACTTACGAAACTGACGAGAACAGTAGCTTCTCTTCAGTCCAATACACTGTACTTACTGGGAACATACGTGAGAGCTACTTGCACTGTGTATGGCAATGGGAGCGCAATAGTGACTCTTTTTACCAGAAACAACTCTTGCTCTTAGGACAAGAAACTACATGTGATTCAACTCCATTTAGGACTGGGAAACAAACACTAGAACGTCTTACAAGAAACACACTCTGCTTTTCAGGAAAGAACACCCTTCTACTCTCCTGTGTTTCCTATAGGGCCAGAACAGTGAGATTGCTCAGAACAAAAGAACTGTGCTTCCGAAATACGGGCCATATCTAGTTCAACTCCGCTTAGGAAATTGACAAGAACAGTAGCTTCTCTTCAGTCCAATACACTATACTTGCTGGGAACAGACGCAAGTGCTCTTTGCACTGTGTATGGCGAATGGAGAACAAAAGTGTCTCTTTTTTACCACAAAAAAACTCTTGCTCATAGGACCAGAAACTGCATGTGATTCAAATCCGTTTCTGATTGGGAAACAAACACTAGCTCGCCTTACAAGAAACACACTCTGCTTTTGAGAAAAGAGCACTCTTCTAATCTACTGTGTTTCCTATAGGGCCAGAACAGTGAGCTTGCTCAGAACAAAAGAACTGTGCTTCCGACATACGGGCCATGTCTAGTTCAACTCCACTTAGGAAACTGACGAGAACAGTAGCTTCTCTTCAGTCCAATTCACTGTACTTGCTGGGAACTGACGCGAGTGCTATTTGCACTGTGTATGGCAAATGGAGCACAATAGTGACTCTTCTTACCAGAAAACAACTCTTGCTCGTAGGACCAGAAACTGCATGTGATTCAACTCCATTTCTGACTGGGAAACAAATAGTAGCTCGCCTTACAAGAAACACACTCTGCATTTGAGAAAAGAGCACTCTTCTAATCTACTGTGTTTCCTATAGAGACAGAACAGTGAGCTTGCTCAGAACAAAAGAACTGTGCTTCCCACGTATGGGCCATATCTAGCTCAACTCCACTTAGGAAACTGACGAGAACAGTAGCTTCTCTTCAGTCCAATACACTGTACTTGCTGGGAACAGACGCAAGTGCTATTTGGCAATGGGAGCGCAATAGTGACTTTTGTTACCAGAAACAACTCTTGCTCATAGGACCAGAAACTGCATGTGATTTAACTCCATTTCTGACTGGGAAACAAATACTAGCTCGCCTTACAAGAAACACACTCTGCTTTTGAGAAAAGAGCACTCTTCTAATCTTCTGTGTTTCCTATAGGGCCAGAACAGTGAGCTTGCTCAGAACTAAAGCACTGTGCTTCCGACACACGGGCCATATCTAGTTCAACTCTGCTTAGGAAACTGACAAGAACAGTAGCTTCTCTTCAGTCTAATACACTGTACTTGCTGGAAACAGACCCGAGTGCTCTTTGCACTGTGTATGGCGAATGGAGCAAAAAAGTGACTCTTTTTACCACAAAACAACTCTTGCTCATAGGACCAGAAACTGCATGTGATTCAAATCCTTTTCTGATTGGGAAACAAATACTAGCTCGCCTTACAAGAAACACACTCTGCTTTTGAGAAAAGAGCACTCTTCTAATCTACTGTGTTTCCTATAGGGCCAGAGCAGTGAGCTTGCTCAGAACAAAAGAACTGTGCTTCCTACACACGGTCCATATCTAGTTCAACTCCACTTAGGAAACTGACGAGAACAGTAGCTTCTCTTCAGTCCAATACACTGTACTTGCTGGGAACTGACGCGAGTGCTGTTTGCACTGTGTATGGCAATCGGAGCACAATAGTGACTCTTCTTACCAGAAAACAACTCTTGCTCCTAGGAAAAGAAACTGAATGTGATTCAACTCCATTTTGGACTGGGAAACAAACACTAGCTTGCCTTACAAGAAACACACTCTGCTTTTGAGAAAAGAGCACACTTCCAATCTACTGTGTTTCCTATAGGGCCAGAAGAGTGAGCTTGATCAGAACAAAAGAACTGTGCTTCCGACGTACAGGCCATATCTAGTTCAACTCCACTTAGGAAACTGAGGAGAACAGTAGCTTCTCTTCAGTCCTAATCACTGTACTTGCTGGGAACAGACCCGAGTGCTATTTGCACTGTGTATGGCAAATGGAGCACAATAGTGACTCTTCTTACGAGAAAACAACTCTTGCTTGTAGGACCAGAAACTGCATGTGATTCAACTCCATTTCTGACTGGGAAACAAATAGTAGCTCGCCTTTCAAGAAACACACTCTGCTTTTGAGAAAAGAGCACTCTTTTACTCTCCTGTGTTTCCTATAGGGCCAGAAGAGTGAGCTTGCTCAGAACAAAAGCACTGTGCTTCCGACACACGGGCCATACCTTGTTCAACTCTGCTTAGGAAACTGACAAGAACAGTAGCTTCTCTTCAGTCCTATACACTGTACTTGCTGGGAACAGACCCGAGTGCTATTTGCACTGTGTATGGTAAATGGAGCACAATAGTGACTCTTGTTACCAGAAACAACTCTTGCTCATAGGACAAGAAACTGCATGTGATTCAACTCCATTTAGGACTGGGAAACAAACACTAGCATGCCTTACGAGAAACACACTCTGCTTTTGAGGAAAGAACACCCTTCTACTCTCCTGTGTTTCCTATAGGGCCAGAACAGTGAGCTTGCTCAGAACAAAAGCACTGTGCTTCCAACACAGGGGCCATATTTAGTTCAACTACACTTAGGAAACTGACGAGAACAGTAGCTTCTCTTCAGTCCAATACACTGTACTTGCTGGGAACTGACATGAGTGCTATTTGCACTGTGTATGGCAAATGGAGCACAATAGTGACTCTTCTTACCAGAAAACAACTCTTGCTCGTAGGACCAGAAACTGCATGTGATTCAACTCCATTTCTGACTGGTAAACAAATAGTAGCTCGCCTTACAAGAAACGCACTCTGCTTTTGAGAAAAGAGCACTCTTCTAATCTACTGTGTTTCCTATAGGGCCAGAAGAGTGAGCCTGCTCAGATCAAAAGAATTGTGCTACCGAAGTACGGGCCATATCTAGTTCAACTCCACTTAGGAAACTGACGAGAACAGTAGCTTCTCTTTAGTCCAATACACTGTACTTGCTGAAAACAGACGCGAATTCTATTTGCACTGTGTATGGCAAATGGAGCACAATAGTGACTCTTCTTACAAGAAAACAACTCTTGCTCGAAGAACCATAAACTGCAAGTGATTCAACTCCATTTCTGACTGGGAAACAAATACTAGCTCGCCTTACAAGAAACACACTCTGCTTTTGAGAAAAGAGCACTCTTCTAATCTACTGTGTTTCCTATAGGGCCACAACAGTGAGCTTGCTCAGAACAAAAGAACTGTGCTTCTGACGTACGGGCCAATCTAGTTCAACTCCACTTAGGAAACTGACGAGAACAGTAGCTTCTCTTCAGTCCAATACACTGTACTTGCTGGGAACAGACGCCAGTGCTCTTTGCACTGTGTATGGCAATGGGAGCGCAATAGTGACTCTCTTTACCAGAAAACAAATCTTGTTCATAGGACCAGAAACTGCATGTGATTCAAATCCTTTTCTGATTGGGAAACAAACACTAGCTCGCCTTACAAGAAACACACTCTGCTTTTGAGAAAAGAGCACTCTTCTAATCTACTGTGTTTCCTATAGGGCCAGAACAGTGAGCTTGCTCAGAAAAAAAGAACTGTGCTTCCAACACACGGGCCATACTTAGTTCAACTCTGCTTAGGAAACTAGCGAGAACAGTAGCTTCTCTTCAGTCCAATACACTGTGCTTGCTGGGAACAGACGCGAGTGCTATTTGCACTGTGCATGGTAAATGGAGCGCAACAGTGACTCTTCTTACCAGAAAACAACTCTTGCTCGTAGGACCAGAAACTGCATGTTATTCAACTCCATTTCCGACTTGGAAACAAATAGTAGCTCGCCTTACAAAAAAACACACTCTGCTTTTGAAAAAAGAGCACTCTTCTAATCTACTGTGTTTCCCATAGGGCCAGAAGAGTGAGCTTGCTCAGAACAAAAGAACTGTGCTTCCGGTGTACGGGCCATATCTAGTTCAACTCCACTTAGGAAACTGACGAGAACAGTAGCTTCTCTTCAGTCCAATACACTGTACTTGCTGGGAACAGACGCCAGTGCTCTTTGCACTGTGTATGGCAATGGGAGCACAATAGTGACTCTTTTTACCACAAAACAACTTTTGTTCATAGGACCAGAAACTGTATGTGATTCAAATCCTTTTCTGATTGGGAAACAAACACTAGCTCGCCTTACAAGAAACACATTCTGCTTTTGAGAAAAGAGCACTCTTCTAATCTACTGTGTTTCCTATAGGGCCAGAACAGTGAGCTTGCTCAGAACATAAGAACTGTGCTTCCGACACACGGGCCATATCTAGTTCAACTCTGCTTAGGAAACTGACAAGAACAGTAGCTTCTCTTCAGTCCAATACACTGTACTTGCTGGGAACAGACGAGAGTGGTATTTGCACTGTGTATGGCAAAGGGAGCGCAATAGTGACTCTTCTTACCAGAAACAACTCTTGCTCATAGGACAAGAAATTGCATGTGATTCAACTCCATTTAGGACTGGGAAACAAACACTAGCATGCCTTACAAGAAACACACTCTGCTTTTGAGAAAAGAGCACTCTTCTACTCTCCTGTGTTTCCTATAGGGCCAGAACAGTGAGCTTGCTCAGAACAAAAGCACTGTGCTTCCGACACACGGGCCATATCTAGTTCAACTCTGCTTAGGAAACTGATGAGAACAGTAGCTTCTCTTCAGTCCAATACACTATACTTGCTGGGAACAGACGCGAGTGCTCTTTGCACTGTGTATGGCGAATGGAGCACAAAAGTGACTCTTTTTTACCACAAAACAACTCTTGCTCGTAGGACCAGAAACTGCATGTGATTCAAATCCTTTTCTGATTGGGAAACAAACACTAGCTCGCCTTACAAGAAACACACTCTGCTTTTGAGAAAAGAGCACTCTTCTAATCTACTGTGTTTCCTATAGGGCCAGAACAGTGAGCTTGCTCAGAACAAAAGAACTGTGCTTCCGACATACGGGTCATATCTAGTTCAACTCCACTTAGGAAACTAGCAAGAACAGTAGCTTCTCTTCAGTCCAATACACTGTACTTGCTGGGAACAGACGCGAGTGCTATTTGCACTGTGTATGGCAAATGGAGCGAAACAGTGACTCTTCTTACCAGAAACAACTCTTGCTCGTAGGACAGGAAACTGCATGTGATTCAACTCCATTTAGGACTGGGAAACAAACACTAGCTCGCCTTACAAGAAACACACTCTGCTTTTGAGAAAAGAGCACTCTTCTAATCTACTGTGTTTCCTACAGGGCCAGAACAGTGAGCTTGCTCAGAACAAAACAACTGTGCTTCCTTCACACACGGGCCATATCTAGTTCATCTCCACTTAGGAAACTGACGAGAACAGTAGCTTCTCTTCAGTCCAGTACACTGTACTTGCTGGGTACAGACGCGAGTGCTATTTGCACTGTGTATGGCAATGGGAGTGCAATAGTGACTCTTCTTACCAGAAAACAACTCTTGCTCGTAGGACCAGAAACTGTATGTTATTCAACTCCATTTCTGACTGGGAAACAAATAGTAGCTCGCCTTACAAGAAACACACTCTGCTTTTGAGAAAAGAGCACTCTTCTAATCTACTGTGTTTCCTATAGGGCCAGAACAGTGAGCTTGCTCAGAACAAAAGAACTGTGCTTCCGAGGTACGGGCCATGTCTAGTTCAACTCCACTTAGGAAACTGACGAGAACAGTAGCTTCTCTTCAGTCCAATACACTGTACTTGCTGTGAACAGATGCGAGTGCTATTTGCACTGTGTATGGCAATGGGAGCACAATAGTGACTCTTCTTACCAGAAAACAACTCTTCCTTGTAGGACAGGAAACTGCATGTGATTCAACTCCATTTAGGACTGGGAAACAAACACTAGCTCGCCTTACAAGAAACACACTCTGCTTTTGAGAAAAGAGCACTCTTCTACTCTCCTGTGTTTCCTATAGGGCCAGAACAGTGAGCTTGCTCAGAACAAAAGAACTGTGCTTCCAACGTACTGGCCATATCTAGTTCATCTCCACTTATGAAATTGACGAGAACAGTAGCTTCTCTTCAGTCCAATACTCTGTACTTGCTGGGAACAGATGCGAGTGCTCTTTGCACTGTGTATAGCGAATGGAGCACAAAAGTGACTCTTTTTACCACAAAACAACTCTTGCTCATAGGAGCAGAAACTGCATGTGATTCAAATCCTTTTCTGATTGGGAAACAAACACTAGCTCGTCTTATAAGAAACACACTCTGCTTTTGAGAAAAGAGCAATCTTCTACTCTACAGTGTTTCCTATAGGGCCAGAACAGTGAGCTTGCTCAGAACAAAAGAACTGTGCTTCCGACTTACGGGCCATATGTAGTTCAACTCCACTTAGGAAACTGACGAGAACAGTAGCTTCTCTTCAGTCCAATACACTGTACTTGCTGGGAACAGACACGAGTGCTATTTGCACTGTTTATGGCAATGGGAGCACAATATTGACTCTTCTTACCAGAAAACAACTCCGGCTCGTAGGACCAGAAACTGCATGTGATTCAACTCCATTTCTGACTGGGAAATAAATACTAGCTCGCCTTACAAGAAACACACTCTGCTTTTATGAAAAGAGCACTCTTCTAATCTACTGTGTTTAATATAGGGCCAGAACAGTGACCTTGCTCAGGACAAAAGAACTGTGCTTCTGATGTACGGGCCATATCTAGTTCAACTTCACTTAGGAAACTGACGAGAACAGTAGCTTCTCTTCAGTCCAGTACACTGTACTTGCTGGGTACAGACGCGAGTGCTATTTGCACTGTGTATGGCAAATGGAGCTCAATAGTGACTCTTCTTACCAGAAAACAACTCTTGCTCCTAGGACAAGAAACTGCATGTGATTCAACTCCGTTTATGACTGGGAAACAAATGCTAGCTTGCCTTACAAGAAACACACTCTGCTTTTGAGAAAAGAGCCCTCTTCTACTATACTGTGTTTCCTATAGGGCCAGAACAGTGAGCTTGCTCAGAACAAAAGAACTGTGCTTTCTACACACACGGGCCATATCTAGTTCAACTCTCCTTAGGAACCTAACAAGAACAGTAGCTTCTCTTCAGTCCAATACACTTTACGCTATTTGCACTGTATATGGCAAAGGGATCATAATACTCTTCTTAGCAGAAAACAACTCTTGCTCGTAGGACCAGAAACTGCATGTGTTTCAACTCCATTTAGGACTGGGAAACAAACGCTAGCTCGCCTTACAAGAAACACACTCTGCTTTTCAGAAAAGAGCAGTATTCTAATCTACTGTGTTTCCCATAGGGCCAGAACAGTGAGCTTGCTCAGAACAAAAGAACTGTGCTTCCTACACACACGGGCCATATCTAGTTCAACTCTGCTTAGGAAACTGACAAGAACAGAAGCTTCTCTTCAGTCCAATACACTGTACTTGCTGGGAACAGACGGGAGTGCTATTTGTACTGTTTTTGGCAATGGGAGCGCAATAGTGACTCTTCTTACCGGAAAACAACTCTCGCTCATAGGACAAGAAACTGCATGTGATTCAACTCTATTTCTGACTGGGAAACAAATACTAGCTTGCCTTACGGGAAACACACTCTGCTTTTGAGAAAAGAGCACTCTTCTAATCTACTGTGTTTTCTATAGGGCCAGAAAAGTGAGCTTGCTCAGAACAAAAGACCTGTGCTTCTGACGTAAGGGCCATATCTAGTTCAACTCCACTTAGGAACCTGAAGAGAACAGTAGCTTCTCTTCAGTCCAATTCACTGTACTTGCTGGGAACTGACGCGAGTGCTATTTGCACTGTGTATGGCAAATGGAGCACAATAGTGACTCTTCTTACCAGAAAACAACTCTTGCTCGTAGGACCAGAAACTGCATGTGATTCAACTCCATTTCTGACTGGGAAACAAATAGTAGCTCGCCTTACAAGAAACACACTCTGCATTTGAGAAAAGAGCACTCTTCTAATCTACTGTGTTTCGTATAGAGACAGAACAGTGAGCTTGCTCAGAACAAAAGAACTGTGCTTCCCACGTATGGGCCATATCTAGCTCAACCCCACTTAGGAAACTGACGAGAACAGTAGCTTCTTTTCAGTCCAATACACTGTACTTGCTGGGAACAGACGCAAGTGCTATTTGGCAATGGGAGCGCAATAGTGACTTTTGTTACCAGAAACAACTCTTGCTCATAGGACCAGAAACTGCATGTGATTTAACTCCATTTCTGACTGGGAAACAAATACTAGCTCGCCTTACAAGAAACACACTCTGCTTTTGAGAAAAGAGCACTCTTCTAATCTTCTGTGTTTCCTATAGGGCCAGAACAGTGAGCTTGCTCAGAACTAAAGCACTGTGCTTCCGACACACAGGCCATATCTAGTTCAACTCTGCTTAGGAAACTGACAAGAACAGTAGCTTCTCTTCAGTCTAATACACTGTACTTGCTGGAAACAGACCCGAGTGCTCTTTGCACTGTGTATGGCGAATGGAGCAAAAAAGTGACTCTTTTTACCACAAAACAACTCTTGCTCATAGGACCAGAAACTGCATGTGATTCAAATCCTTTTCTGATTGGGAAACAAATACTAGCTCGCCTTACAAGAAACACACTCTGCTTTTGAGAAAAGAGCACTCTTCTAATCTACTGTGTTTCCTATAGGGCCAGAACAGTGAGCTTGCTCAGAACAAAAGAACTGTGCTTCCTACACACGGTCCATATCTAGTTCAACTCCACTTAGGAAACTGACGAGAACAGTAGCTTCTCTTCAGTCCAATACACTGTACTTGCTGGGAACTGACGCGAGTGCTCTTTGCACTGTGTATGGCGAATGGAGCAAAAAAGTGACTCTTTTTACCACAAAACAACTCTTGCTCATAGGACCAGAAACTGCATGTGATTCAAATCCTTTTCTGATTGGGAAACAAATACTAGCTCGCCTTACAAGAAACACACTCTGCTTTTGAGAAAAGAGCACTCTTCTAATCTACTGTGTTTCCTATAGGGCCAGAACAGTGAGCTTGCTCAGAACAAAAGAACTGTGCTTCCTACACACGGTCCATATCTAGTTCAACTCCACTTAGGAAACTGACGAGAACAGTAGCTTCTCTTCAGTCCAATACACTGTACTTGCTGGGAACTGACGTGAGTGCTATTTGCACTTTGTATGGCTTATGGAGCACAAAAGTGACTCTTTTTTACCACAAAACAACTCTTGCTCATAGGACCAGAAACTGCATGTGATTCAAATCCTTTTCTGATTGGGAAACAAACACTAGCTCGCCTTACAAGAAACACACTCTGCTTTTGAGAAAAGAGCACTCTTCTAATCTACTGTGTTTTCTATAGGGCCAGAACAGTGAGCTTGCTCAGAACAAAAGAACTGTCCTTCCGACATAAGGGCCATATCTAGTTCAACTACACTTAGGAAACTGATGAGAACAGTAGCTTTTCTTCACTCCAATACACTGTACTTGCTGAGAACTGACGTGAGTGCTATTTGCACTGTGTATGGCAAATGGAGCACAATAGTGACTCTTCTTACCAGAGAACAACTCTTGCTCGTAGGACCAGAAACTGCATGTGATTCAACTCCATTTCTGACTGGTAAACAAATAGTAGCTCGCCTTACAAGAAACGCACTCTGCTTTTGAGAAAAGAGCACTCTTCTAATCTACTGTGTTTCCTATAGGGCCAGAAGAGTGAGCTTGCTCAGATCAAAAGAATTGTGCTACCGAAGTACGGGCCATATCTAGTTCAACTCCACTTAGGAAACTGACGAGAACAGTAGCTTCTCTTTAGTCCAATACACTGTACTTGCTGAGAACAGACGCGAATTCTATTTGCACTGTGTATGGCAAATGGAGCACAATAGTGACTCTTCTTACAAGAAAACAACTCTTGCTCGAAGAACCATAAACTGCAAGTGATTCAACTCCATTTCTGACTGGGAAACAAATAGTAGCTCGCCTTACAAGAAACACACTCTGCTTTTGAGAAAAGAGCACTCTTCTAATCTACTGTGTTTCCTATAGGGCCACAACAGTGAGCTTGCTCAGAACAAAAGAACTGTGCTTCCGACACAGGGGCCATATCTAGTTCAACTCCGCTTAGGAAATTGACAAGAACAGTAGCTTCTCTTCAGTCCAATACACTCTACTTGCTGGGAACTGACGCGAGTGCTATTTGCACTGTGTATGGCAAATGGAGCACAATAGTGACTCTTCTTACCAGAAAACAACTCTTGCTCGTAGGACCAGAAACTGCATGTGATTCAACTCCATTTCTGACTGGGAAACAAATAGTAGCTCGCCTTACGAGAAACACACTCTGCTTTTGAGAAAAGAGCACTCTTCTTCTCTCCTGTGTTTCCTATAGAGCAAGAACAGTAAGCTTGCTCAGAACAAAAGCACTGTGCTTCCTACACACGGGCCATATCTAGTTCAACTCTACTTAGGAAACTGACAAGAATAGTAGCTTCTCTTCAGTCCAATACACTGTACTTGCTGGGAACAGACGCAAGTGCTCTTTGCACTGTGTATGGCGAATGGAGCAAAAAAGTGACTCTTTTTACCACAAAACAACTCTTGCTCATAGGACCAGAAACTGCAGGTGATTCAAATCGTTTTCTGATTGGGAAACAAACACTAGCTCACCTTACAAGAAACACACTCTGCTTTTGAGAAAAGAGCACTCATCTTCTCTACTGTGTTTCCTATAGGGCCAGAACAGTGAGCTTGCTCAGAACAAAAGAACTGTACTTCCTACACACACGGGCCATATCTAGTTCAACTCCATTTAGGAAACTGACGAGAACAGTAGCTTCTCTTCAGTCCAATACACTCTACTTGCTGGGAACAGACGCGAGTGCTATTTGCACTGTGTATGGCAATGGGAACGCAATAGTGACTCTTCTTACCAGAAACAAATCTTGAACATAGGACAAAAAACTGCATGTGATTCAACTCCATTTAGGACTGGGATACAAACACTAGCATGCCTTTCAAGAAACACACTCTGCTTTTGAGAAAAGAGCACTCTTCTAATCTACTGTGTTTCCTATAGAGCCAGAACAGTGAGCTTGCTCAGACCAAAAGAACTGTGCTTCCAACATACGGCCATATCTAGTTCAACGCCACTTAGAAAACTGAAGAGAACAGTAGCTTCTATTCAGTCCAATACACTGTACTTGCTGGGAACAGACGCGAGTGCTATTTGCACTGCATATGGCAATAGGAACGCAATAGTGACTCTTCTTACCAGAAAACAACTCTTGCTCGTAGGAACTGAAACTGCATGTGCTTCAACTCGGTTTAGGACTGGGAAACAAATGCTAGCTCGCCTTACAAGAAACACACTCTGCTTTTGAGAAAAGAGCACTCTTCTACTCTCCTGTGTTTCCTAAAGAGCCAGAACAGTGAGCTTGCTCAGAACAAAAGAACTGTGCTTCTGACGTAGGGGACATATCTAGTTCAACTCCACTGAGAAACTGACGAGAACAGTAGCTTCTCTTCAGTCCAATACACTGTACTTGCAGGGATAAGACAAGCATGCTCTTTGCACTGTGTATGGCAATGGAATCGCAATAGTGACTCTTCTTAGCAGAAAACATCTCTTGCTCGTAGGACAAGAAACTACATGTGATTCAACTCCATTTCTGACTGGGAAACAAATACTAGCTCACCTTACAAGAAACACACTCTGCTTTTGAGAAAAGAGCACTCCTCTAATCTACTGTGTTTCCTATAGGGCCAGAACAGTGAGCTTGCTCAGAACAAAAGCACTGTGCTTCCGAAACACGGGCCATATCTAGTTCAACTCTGCTTAGGAAACTGACGAGAACAGTAGCTTCTCTTCAGTCCAATACACTGTACTTGCTGGGAACAGACTCCAGTAGTCTTTGCACTGTGTATGGGGAATGAAGCACTAAAGTGACTCTTTTTACTAAAAAACAACTCTTGCTCATAGGACCAGAAACTGCATGTGATTATAATCCTTTTCTGATTGGGAAACAAACACTAGCTCGCCTTACAAGAAACACACTCTGCTTTTGAGAAAAGAGCACTCTTCTAATCTACTGTGTTTCTTACAGGGCCAGAACAGTGAGCTTGCTCAGAACAAAAGAACTGTGCTTCCGACGTACGGGCCATATCTAGTTCAAGTCCACTTAGGAACTGACTAGAACAGCAGCTTCTCTTCAGTCCAATACACTGTACTTGCTGGGAACAGACTCGAGTGCTATTTACACTGCATATGGCAAATGGAGCGCAATAGTGACTCTTCTTACCAGAAAACAACTCTTGCTCGTAGGACCAGAAACTGCATGTGATTCAACTACATTTCTGACTGGGAAACAAATACTAGCTCGCCTTACAAGAAACACACTCTGCTTTTGAGAAAAGAGCACTCTTCTACTCTCCTGTGTTTCCTATAGGGCCAGAACAGTGAGCTTGCTCAGAACAAATGCACTGTTCTTCCGACACACGGGCCATATCTAGTTCAACTCCACTTAGGAAACTGACGAGAACAGTAGCTTCTCTTCAGTCCAATACACTGTACTTCCTGGGAACAGACACGAGTGCTATTTGCACTGTGTATGACAAATGGAGCACAATAGTGACTCTTCTTACCAGAAAACAACTCTTGCTCGTAGGACCAGAAACTGCATGTGATTCAACTCCATTTCTGACTGGGAAACAAATAGTAGCTCGCCTTACAAGAAACACACTCTGCTTTTGAGAAAAGAGCACTCTTCTAATCTACTGTGTTTCCTATAGGGCCAGACCAGTGAGCTTGCTCAGAACAAAAGAACTGTGCTTCCAATGTACGTGCCATATCTAGTTCAACTCCACTTAGGAAACTGACAAGAACAGGAGATTCTCTTCAGTCCAATACACTGTACTTGCTGGGAACAGACGCAAGTGCTATTTGCACTGTGGATGGCAAATGGAGCACAATAGTGACTCTTCTTACCAGAAAACAACTCTTCCTCGTAGGACCAGAAACTGCATGTGATTCAACTCCATTTCTGACTGGGAAACAAATAGTTGCTCGCCTTACAAGAAACACACTCTGCTTTTGAGAAAAGAGCACTCTTCTACTCTCCTGTGTTTCGTATAGGGCCAGAAGAGTGAGCTTGCTCAGAACAAAAGAACTGTGCTTCCGACACACGGGCCATATCTAGTTCAACTCCACTTAGGAAACTGACGAGAACAGTAGCTTCTCTTCAGTCCAATACACTGTACTTGCTGGGAACTGATGCGAGTGCTATTTGCACTGTGTATGGCAATGGGAGCACAATAGTGACTCTTCTTACCAGAAAACAACTCTTGCTCGTAGGACAAGAAACTGCATGTGATTCAACTCCATTTTGGACTGGGAAACAAACACTAGCTCGCCTTACAAGAAACACACTCTGCTTTTGAGTAAAGAGCACTCTTCTACGCTCTTGTGTTTCCTATATGGCCAGAACAGTGAGCTTGCTCAGAACAAAAGCACTGTGCTTCCGACACACGGGCCATACCTTGTTCAACTCTGCTTAGGAAACTGACAAGAACAGTATCTTCTCTTCAGTCCAATACACTGTACTAGCTGGGAACAGACACGAGTGCTCTTTGCACTGTGTATGACGAATGGAGCACAAAAGTGACTCTTTTCACCACAAAACAACTCTTGCTCATAGGAAGAGAAACTGCATGTGATTTAAATCCTTTTCTGATTGGGAAACAAACACTAGCTCGCCTTACAAGAAACACACTCTGCTATTCAGAAAAGAGAACTCATCTTCTCTACTGTGTTTCCTATAGGGCCAGGACAGTGAGCTTGCTCAGAACAAAAGAACTGTGCTTCCTACACACACGGGCCATATCAGGTTCAACTCCACTTACGAAACTGACGAGAACAGTAGCTTCTCTTCAGTCCAATACACTGTACTTACTGGGAACATACGTGAGAGCTACTTGCACTGTGTATGGCAATGGGAGCGCAATAGTGACTCTTTTTACCAGAAACAACTCTTGCTCTTAGGACAAGAAACTACATGTGATTCAACTCCATTTAGGACTGGGAAACAAACACTAGAACGTCTTACAAGAAACACACTCTGCTTTTCAGGAAAGAACACCCTTCTACTCTCCTGTGTTTCCTATAGGGCCAGAACAGTGAGATTGCTCAGAACAAAAGAACTGTGCTTCCGAAATACGGGCCATATCTAGTTCAACTCCACTTAGGAAATTGACAAGAACAGTAGCTTCTCTTCAGTCCAATACACTATACTTGCTGGGAACAGACGCAAGTGCTCTTTGCACTGTGTATGGCGAATGGAGAACAAAAGTGTCTCTTTTTTACCACAAAAAAACTCTTGCTCATAGGACCAGAAACTGCATGTGATTCAAATCCGTTTCTGATTGGGAAACAAACACTAGCTCGCCTTACAAGAAACACACTCTGCTTTTGAGAAAAGAGCACTCTTCTAATCTACTGTGTTTCCTATAGGGCCAGAACAGTGAGCTTGCTCAGAACAAAAGAACTGTGCTTCCGACATACGGGCCATGTCTAGTTCAACTCCACTTAGGAAACTGACGAGAACAGTAGCTTCTCTTCAGTCCAATTCACTGTACTTGCTGGGAACTGACGCGAGTGCTATTTGCACTGTGTATGGCAAATGGAGCACAATAGTGACTCTTCTTACCAGAAAACAACTCTTGCTCGTAGGACCAGAAACTGCATGTGATTCAACTCCATTTCTGACTGGGAAACAAATAGTAGCTCGCCTTACAAGAAACACACTCTGCATTTGAGAAAAGAGCACTCTTCTAATCTACTGTGTTTCCTATAGAGACAGAACAGTGAGCTTGCTCAGAACAAAAGAACTGTGCTTCCCACGTATGGGCCATATCTAGCTCAACTCCACTTAGGAAACTGACGAGAACAGTAGCTTCTCTTCAGTCCAATACACTGTACTTGCTGGGAACAGACGCAAGTGCTATTTGGCAATGGGAGCGCAATAGTGACTTTTGTTACCAGAAACAACTCTTGCTCATAGGACCAGAAAATGCATGTGATTTAACTCCATTTCTGACTGGGAAACAAATACTAGCTCGCCTTACAAGAAACACACTCTGCTTTTGAGAAAAGAGCACTATTCTAATCTTCTGTGTTTCCTATAGGGCCAGAACAGTGAGCTTGCTCAGAACTAAAGCACTGTGCTTCCGACACACGGGCCATATCTAGTTCAACTCTGCTTAGGAAACTGACAAGAACAGTAGCTTCTCTTCAGTCTAATACACTGTACTTGCTGGAAACAGACCCGAGTGCTCTTTGCACTGTGTATGGCGAATGGAGCAAAAAAGTGACTCTTTTTACCACAAAACAACTCTTGCTCATAGGACCAGAAACTGCATGTGATTCAAATCCTTTTCTGATTGGGAAACAAATACTAGCTCGCCTTACAAGAAACACACTCTGCTTTTGAGAAAAGAGCACTCTTCTAATCTACTGTGTTTCCTATAGGGCCAGAACAGTGAGCTTGCTCAGAACAAAAGAACTGTGCTTCCTACACACGGTCCATATCTAGTTCAACTCCACTTAGGAAACTGACGAGAACAGTAGCTTCTCTTCAGTCCAATACACTGTACTTGCTGGGAACTGACGCGAGTGCTGTTTGCACTGTGTATGGCAATCGGAGCACAATAGTGACTCTTCTTACCAGAAAACAACTCTTGCTCCTAGGAAAAGAAACTGAATGTGATTCAACTCCATTTTGGACTGGGAAACAAACACTAGCTTGCCTTACAAGAAACACACTCTGCTTTTGAGAAAAGAGCACACTTCCAATCTACTGTGTTTCCTATAGGGCCAGAAGAGTGAGCTTGCTCAGAACAAAAGAACTGTGCTTCCGACGTACAGGCCATATCTAGTTCAACTCCACTTAGGAAACTGAGGAGAACAGTAGCTTCTCTTCAGTCCTAATCACTGTACTTGCTGGGAACAGACGTGAGTGCTATTTCCACTGTGTATGGCAAATGGAGCACAATAGTGACTCTTCTTACGAGAAAACAACTCTTGCTTGTAGGACCAGAAACTGCATGTGATTCAACTCCATTTCTGACTGGGAAACAAATAGTAGCTCGCCTTTCAAGAAACACACTCTGCTTTTGAGAAAAGAGCACTCTTTTACTCTCCTGTGTTTCCTATAGGGCCAGAAGAGTGAGCTTGCTCAGAACAAAAGCACTGTGCTTCCGACACACGGGCCATACCTTGTTCAACTCTGCTTAGGAAACTGACAAGAACAGTAGCTTCTCTTCAGTCCTATACACTGTACTTGCTGGGAACAGACCCGAGTGCTATTTGCACTGTGTATGGTAAATGGAGCACAATAGTGACTCTTGTTACCAGAAACAACTCTTGCTCATAGGACAAGAAACTGCATGTGATTCAACTCCATTTAGGACTGGGAAACAAACACTAGCATGCCTTACGAGAAACACACTCTGCTTTTGAGGAAAGAACACCCTTCTACTCTCCTGTGTTTCCTATAGGGCCAGAACAGTAAGCTTGCTCAGAACAAAAGCACTGTGCTTCCAACACAGGGGCCATATTTAGTTCAACTACACTTAGGAAACTGACGAGAACAGTAGCTTCTCTTCAGTCCAATACACTGTACTTGCTGGGAACTGACGTGAGTGCTATTTGCACTTTGTATGGCTTACGGAGCACAAAAGTGACTCTTTTTTACCACAAAACAACTCTTGCTCATAGGACCAGAAACTGCATGTGATTCAAATCCTTTTCTGATTGGGAAACAAACACTAGCTCGCCTTACAAGAAACACACTCTGCTTTTGAGAATAGAGGACTCTTCTAATCTACTGTGTTTCCTATAGGGCCAGAACAGTGAGCTTGCTCAGAACAAAATCACTGCGCTTCTGACACACGGGCCATATCTAGTTCAACTCTGCTTAGGAAACTGACAAGAACAGTAGCTTCTCCTCAGTCCAATACACTGTACTTGCTGGGAACAGACTCGAGTACTCTTTGCACTGTGTATGGGGAATGAAGCACTAAAGTGACTCTTTTTACTACAAAACAACTCCTGCTCATAGGAGCAGAAAGTGCATGTGATTATAATCCTTTTCTGATTGGGAAACAAACACTAGCTCGCCTTACAAGAAACACACTCTGCTTTTGAGAAAAGAGCACTCTTCTAATCTACTGTGTTTCCTATAGGGCCAGAAGAGTGAGCTTGCTCAGATCAAAAGAATTGTGCTACCGAAGTACGGGCCATATCTAGTTCAACTCCACTTAGGAAACTGACGAGAACAGTAGCTTCTCTTTAGTCCAATACACTGTACTTGCTGAGAACAGACGCGAATTCTATTTGCACTGTGTATGGCAAATGGAGCACAATAGTGACTCTTCTTACAAGAAAACAACTCTTGCTCGAAGAACCATAAACTGCAAGTGATTCAACTCCATTTCCGACTGGGAAACAAATACTAGCTCGCCTTACAAGAAACACACTCTGCTTTTGAGAAAAGAGCACTCTTCTAATCTACTGTGTTTCCTATAGGGCCACAACAGTGAGCTTACTCAGAACAAAAGAACTGTGCTTCCGACACAGGGGCCATATCTAGTTCCACTCCGCTTAGGAAATTGACAAGAACAGTAGCTTCTCTTCAGTCCAATACACTCTACTTGCTGGGAACTGACGCGAGTGCTATTTGCACTGTGTATGGCAAATGGAGCACAATAGTGACTCTTCTTACCAGAAAACAACTCTTGCTCGTAGGACCAGAAACTGCATGTGATTCAACTCCATTTCTGACTGGGAAACAAATAGTAGCTCGCCTTACAAGAAACACACTCTGCTTTTGAGAAAAGAGCACTCTTCTTCTCTCCTGTGTTTCCTATAGAGCAAGAACAGTAAGCTTGCTCAGAACAAAAGCACTGTGCTTCCTACACACGGGCATATCTAGTTCAACTCTACTTAGGAAACTGACAAGAATAGTAGCTTCTCTTCAGTCCAATACACTGTACTTGCTGGGAACAGATGCCAGTGCTCTTTGCACTGTGTATGGCGAATGGAGCAAAAAAGTGACTCTTTTTACCACAAAACAACTCTTGCTCATAGGACCAGAAACTGCATGTGATTCAAATCATTTTCTGATTGGGAAACAAACACTAGCTCACCTTACAAGAAACACACTCTGCTTTTGAGAAAAGAGCACTCTTTTAATCTATTGTGTTTCCTATAGGGCCAGAACAGTGAGCTTGCTCAGAACAAAAGAACTGTGCTTCCCACGTATGGGCCATATCTAGCTCAACTCCACTTAGGAAACTGACAAGAACAGTAGCTTCTCTTCAGGCCAATATGCTGTACTTGCTGGGAACAGACACAAGTGCTATTTGAACTGTGTATGGCAATGGGAGCGCAATAGTGACTCTTCTTACCAGAAAACAACTCTTCCTTGTAGGACAGGAAACTGCATGTGATTCAACTCCATTTAGGACTGGGAAACAAACACTAGCTCGCCTTACAAGAAACACACTCTGCTTTTGAGAAAAGAGCACTCTTCTACTCTCCTGTGTTTCCTATAGGGCCAGAACAGTAAGATTGCTCAGAACAAAAGAACTGTGCTTCCGACATACGGGCCATGTCTAGTTCAACTCCACTTAGGAAACTGACAAGAACAGTAGCTTCTCTTCAGTCCAATACACTGTACTTGCTGGGAACAAATGCGAGTGCTATTTGCACTGTGTATAGCAATGGGAGCGCAATAGTGACTCTTCTTACCAGAAAAAAACTCTTGCTTGTAGGACAGGAAACTGCATGTGATTCAACTCCATTTAGGACTGGGAAACAAACACTAGCTCGCCTTACAAAAAACACACTCTGCTTTTGAGAAAAGAGCACTCTTCTAATCTACTGTGTTTCCTATAGGGCCAGAACAGTGAGCTTGCTCAGAACAAAAGAACTGTGCTTCCGACATACGGGCCAATCTAGTTCAACTCCACTTAGGAAACTGACGAGAACAGTAGCTTCTCTTCAGTCCAATACACTGTACTTGCTGGGAACAGATGCCAGTGCTCTTTGCACTGTGTATGGCAATGGGAGCGCAATAGTGACTCTCTTTACCAGAAAACAACTCTTGTTCATAGGACCAGAAACTGCATGTGATTCAAATCCTTTTCAGATTGGGAAACAAACACTAGCTCGCCTTACAAGAAACACACTCTTCTTTTGAGAAAAGAGCACTCTTCTAATCTACTGTGTTTCCTATAGGGCCAGAACATTGAGCTTGCTCAGAACAAAAGAACTGTGCTTCCAACACACGGGCCATACTTAGTTCAACTCTGCTTAGGAAACTAGCGAGAACAGTATCTTCTCTTCAGTCCAATACACTGTACTTGCTGGGAACAGATGCCAGTGCTATTTGCACTGTGTATGGCAAATGGAGCGCAACAGTGACTCTTCTTACCAGAAAACAACTCTTGCTCTTAGGACCAGAAACTGCATGTTATTCAACTCCATTTCCGACTTGGAAACAAATAGTAGCTCGCCTTACAAAAAAACACACTCTGCTTTCGAAAAAAGAGCACTCTTCTAATCTACTGTGTTTCCTATAGGGCCAGAAGAGTGAGCTTGCTCAGAACAAAAGAATTGTGCTTCCGGTGTACGGGCCATATCTAGTTCAACTCCACTTAGGAAACTGACGAGAACAATAGCTTCTCTTCAGTCCAATACACTGTACTTGCTGGGAAAAGAGGCGAGAGCTCTTTGCACTGTGTATGGCAATGGGAGCGCAATAGTGTCTCTTTTTACCACAAAACAACTTTTGTTCATAGGACCAGAAACTGCATGTGATTCAAATCCTTTTCTGATTGGGAAACAAACACTAGCTCGCCTTAAAGAAACACATCTGCTTTTGAGAAAAGAGCACTCTTCTAATCTACTGTGTTTCTTATAGGGCCAGAACAGTGAGCTTGCTCAGAACAAAAGCACTGTGCTTCCAACACACGGGACATATCTAGTTCAACTCTGCTTAGGAAACTGACAAGAACAGTAGCTTCTCTTCAGTCCAATACACTATACTTGTTGGGAACAGACGCGAGTGCTCTTTGCACTGTGTATGGTGAATAGAGCACAAAAGTGACTCTTTTTTACCACAAAACAACTCTTGCTCATAGGACCAGAAACTGCATGTGATTCAAATCCTTTTCTGATTGGGAAACAAACACTAGCTCGCCTTACAGGAAACACACTCTGCTTTTGAGAAAAGAGCACTCTTCTCATCTACACTGTTTCCTATAGGGCCAGATCAGTGAGCTTGCTCAGAACAAAAGAACTGTGCTTCGCACACAGGGGCCATTTCTAGTTCAACTCCACTTAGGAAAATGACGAGAACAGTAGCTTCTCATTACAATACACTGTACTTGCTGGGAACAGACGCCAGTGCTATTTGCACTGTGTATGGCAAATGGAGCTCAATAGCGACTCTTCTTACCAGAAAACAACTCTTGCTGGTAGGACCAGAAACTGCATGTGATTCAACTCCATTTCTGACTGGGAAACAAATAGTAGCTCGCCTTACAAGAAACACACTCTGCTTTAAAGAAAAGAGCACTCTTCTCATCTACTGTGTTTCCTATAGGGCCACAACAGTGAGCTTGCTCAGAACAAAAGAACTGTGCTTCCAACGTAAGGGCCATATGTATTTCAACTCCACTTACGAAACTGACGAGAACAGTAGCTTCTCTTCAGTCCAATACTCTGTACTTGCTGCGAACAGACGCGAGTGCTATTTGACTGTGTATGGCAAATGGAGCACAATAATGTCTCTTCTTACCAGAAAACAACTCTTGCTCGTAGGACCAGAAACTGCATGTGATTCAACTCCATTTCTGACTGGGAAAAAAACACTAGCTCGCCTTACAAGAAACACACTCTGCTTTTGAGAAAAGAGCACTCTTCTAATCTACTGTGTTTCCTATAGGGCCAGAACAGTGAGCTTGCTCAGAACAAAAGAACTGTGCTTCCAACGTACTGGCCATATCTAGTTCATCTCCACTTATGAAATTGACGAGAATAGTAGCTTCTTTTCAGTCCAATACACTGTACTTGCTGGGAACAGACGCGAGTGCAATTTGCACTGTGTATGGCAAATGGAGCGCAATAGTGACTCTTCTTACCAGAAACAACTCTTGCTTGTAGGACAAGAAACTGCATGTGATACAACTCCATTTAGGACTGGGAAACAAACACTAGCTCGCCTACAAGAAACACACTCTGCTTTTGAGAAAAGAGCACTCTTCTACTCTCCTGTGTTTCCTATAGGGACAGAACAGTGAGCTTGCTCAGAACAAAAGCACTGTGCTTCCGACACACGGGCCATATCTAGTTCAACTCTACTTAGGAAACTGACGAGAACAGTAGCTTCTCTTCAGTCCTATACACTGTACTTGCTGGGAACAGACGCGAGTGCTCTTTGCAATGCGCATGGCGAATGGAGCACAAAAGTGACTCCGTTTACCACAAAACAACTTTTACTCATAGGACCAGAAACTGCATGTGATTCAAATCCTTTTCTGATTGGGAAACAAACACTAGCTCGCCTTACAAGAAACACACTCTGCTTTTGAGAAAAGAGCACTCTTCTAATCTACTGTGTTTTCTATAGGGCCAGAACAGTGAGCTTGCTCAGAACAAAAGAACTGTGCTTCCGACATACGGGCCATGTCTAGTTCAACTCCACTTAGGAAACTGACGAGAACAGTAGCTTCTCTTCAGTCCAATACACTGTACTTGATGGGAACAGACGCGAAGTGCTATTTGCACTGTGTATGGCAATGGGAGCTCAATAGTGACTCTTCTTACCAGAAAACAACTCTTGCTCCTAGGACAGGAAACTGCATGTGATTCAACTCCATTTAGGACTGGGAAACAAACACTAGCTTGCCTTACAAGAAACACACTCTGCTTTTGAGAAAAGAGCACTCTTCTAATCTACTGTGTTTCCTACAGGGCCAGAACAGTGAGCTTGCTCAGAACAAAACAACTGTGCTTCCTTCACACACGGGCCATATCTAGTTCATCTCCACTTAGGAAACTGACGAGAACAGTAGCTTCTCTTCAGTCCAATACACTGTACTTGCTGGGAACAAATGCGAGTGCTATTTGCATTGTGTATAGCAATGGGAGCACAATAGTGACTCTTCTTACCAGAAAAAAATCTCTTGCTTGTAGGACAGGAAACTGCATGTGATTCAACTCCATTTAGGACTGGGAAACAAACACTAGCTCGCCTTACAAAAAACACACTCTGCTTTTGAGAAAAGAGCACTCTTCTAATCTACTGTGTTTCCTATAGGGCCAGAACAGTGAGCTTGCTCAGAACAAAAGAACTGTGCTTCCGACATACGGGCCAATCTAGTTCAACTCGACTTAGGAAACTGACGAGAACAGTAGCTTCTCTTCAGTCCAATACACTGTACTTGCTGGGAACAGATGCCAGTGCTCTTTGCACTGTGTATGGCAATGGGAGCACAATAGTGACTCTCTTTACCAGAAAACAACTCTTGTTCATAGGACCAGAAACTGCATGTGATTCAAATCCTTTTCTGATTGGGAAACAAACACTAGCTCGCCTTACAAGAAACACACTCTGCTTTTGAGAAAAGAGCACTCTTCTAATCTACTGTGTTTCCTATAGGGCCAGAACAGTGAGCTTGCTCAGAACAAAAGAACTGTGCTTCCAACACACGGGCCATACTTAGTTCAACTCTGCTTAGGAAACTAGCGAGAACAGTAGCTTCTCTTCAGTCCAATACACTGTGCTTGCTGGGAACAGACGCCAGTGCTATTTACACTGTGATTGGCAAATGGAGCGCAACAGTGACTCTTCTTACCAGAAAACAACTCTTGCTCGTAGGACCAGAAACTGCATGTTATTCAACTCCATTTCCGACTTGGAAACAAATAGTAGCTCGCCTTACAAAAAAACAAACTCTGCTTTTGAAAAAAGAGCACTCTTCTAATCTACTGTGTTTCCTATAGGGCCAGAAGAGTGAGCTTGCTCAGAACAAAAGAACTTTGCTTCCAGTGTACGGGCCATATCTAGTTCAACTCCACTTAGGAAACTGACGAGAACAGTAGCTTCTCTTCAGTCCAATACACTGTACTTGCTGGGAACAGAGGCCAGTGCTCTTTGCACTGTGTATGGCAATGGGAGCGCAATAGTGACTCTTTTTACCACAAAACAACTTTTGTTCATAGGACCAGAAACTGTATGTGATTCAAATCCTTTTCTGATTGGGAAACAAACACTAGCTCGCCTTACAAGAAACACATTCTGCTTTTGAGAAAAGAGCACTCTTCTAATCTACTGTGTTTCCTATAGGGCCAGAAGAGTGAGCTTGCTCAGAACAAAAGAACTGTGCTTCCGACACACGGGCCATATCTAGTTCAACTCTGCTTAGGAAACTGACAAGAACAGTAGCTTCTCTTCAGTCCAATACACTGTACTTGCTGGGAACAGACGTGAGTGCTATTTGCACTGAGTATGGCAAAAGTAGCGCAATAGTTACTCTTCTTACCAGAAACAACTCTTGCTCATAGGAAAAGAAATTGCATGTGATTCAACTCCATTTAGGACTGGGAAACAAACACTAGCATGCCTTACAAGAAACACACTCTGCTTTTGAGAAAAGAGCACTCTTCTACTCTCCTGTGTTTCCTATAGGGCCAGAACAGTGAGCTTGCTCAGAACAAAAGCACTGTGCTTCCGACACACGGCCATATCTAGTTCAACTCTGCTTAGGAAACTGACGAGAACAGTAGCTTCTCTTCAGGCCAATATGCTGTACTTGCTGGGAACAGACACAAGTGCTATTTGAACTGTGTATGGCAATGGGAGCGCAATAGTGACTCTTCTTACCAGAAAACAACTCTTCCTTGTAGGACAGGAAACTGCATGTGATTCAACTCCATTTAGGACTGGGAAACAAACACTAGCTCGCCTTACAAGAAACACACTCTGCTTTTGAGAAAAGAGCACTCTTCTACTCTCCTGTGTTTCCTATAGGGCCAGAACAGTAAGATTGCTCAGAACAAAAGAACTGTGCTTCCGACATACGGGCCATGTCTAGTTCAACTCCACTTAGGAAACTGACAAGAACAGTAGCTTCTCTTCAGTCCAATACACTGTACTTGCTGGGAACAAATGCGAGTGCTATTTCCACTGTGTATAGCAATGGGAGCGCAATAGTGACTCTTCTTACCAGAAAAAAACTCTTGCTTGTAGGACAGGAAACTGCATGTGATTCAACTCCATTTAGGACTGGGAAACAAACACTAGCTTGCCTTACAAAAAACACACTCTGCTTTTGAGAAAAGAGCACTCTTCTAATCTACTGTGTTTCCTATAGGGCCAGAACAGTGAGCTTGCTCAGAACAAAAGAACTGTGCTTCCGACATACGGGCCAATCTAGTTCAACTCCACTTAGGAAACTGACGAGAACAGTAGCTTCTCTTCAGTCCAATACACTGTACTTGCTGGGAACAGATGCCAGTGCTCTTTGCACTGTGTATGGCAATGGGAGCGCAATAGTGACTCTCTTTACCAGAAAACAACTCTTGTTCATAGGACCAGAAACTGCATGTGATTCAAATCCTTTTCTGATTGGGAAACAAACACTAGCTCGCCTTACAAGAAACACACTCTTCTTTTGAGAAAAGAGCACTCTTCTAATCTACTGTGTTTCCTATAGGGCCAGAACATTGAGCTTGCTCAGAACAAAAGAACTGTGCTTCCAACACACGGGCCATACTTAGTTCAACTCTGCTTAGGAAACTAGCGAGAACAGTATCTTCTCTTCAGTCCAATACACTGTACTTGCTGGGAACAGATGCCAGTGCTATTTGCACTGTGTATGGCAAATGGAGCGCAACAGTGACTCTTCTTACCAGAAAACAACTCTTGCTCTTAGGACCAGAAACTGCATGTTATTCAACTCCATTTCCGACTTGGAAACAAATAGTAGCTCGCCTTACAAAAAAACACACTCTGCTTTTGAAAAAAGAGCACTCTTCTAATCTACTGTGTTTCCTATAGGGCCAGAAGAGTGAGCTTGCTCAGAACAAAAGAATTGTGCTTCCGGTGTACGGGCCATATCTAGTTCAACTCCACTTAGGAAACTGACGAGAACAGTAGCTTCTCTTCAGTCCAATACACTGTACTTGCTGGGAAAAGAGGCGAGAGCTCTTTGCACTGTGTATGGCAATGGGAGCGCAATAGTGTCTCTTTTTACCACAAAACAACTTTTGTTCATAGGACCAGAAACTGCATGTGATTCAAATCCTTTTCTGATTGGGAAACAAACACTAGCTCGCCTTAAAGAAACACATCTGCTTTTGAGAAAAGAGCACTCTTCTAATCTACTGTGTTTCTTATAGGGCCAGAACAGTGAGCTTGCTCAGAACAAAAGCACTGTGCTTCCAACACACGGGACATATCTAGTTCAACTCTGCTTAGGAAACTGACAAGAACAGTAGCTTCTCTTCAGTCCAATACACTATACTTGTTGGGAACAGACGCGAGTGCTCTTTGCACTGTGTATGGTGAATAGAGCACAAAAGTGACTCTTTTTTACCACAAAACAACTCTTGCTCATAGGACCAGAAACTGCATGTGATTCAAATCCTTTTCTGATTGGGAAACAAACACTAGCTCGCCTTACAGGAAACACACTCTGCTTTTGAGAAAAGAGCACTCTTCTCATCTACACTGTTTCCTATAGGGCCAGATCAGTGAGCTTGCTCAGAACAAAAGAACTGTGCTTCGCACACAGGGGCCATTTCTAGTTCAACTCCACTTAGGAAAATGACGAGAACAGTAGCTTCTCTTCAGTACAATACACTGTACTTGCTGGGAACAGACGCCAGTGCTATTTGCACTGTGTATGGCAAATGGAGCGCAATAGCGACTCTTCTTACCAGAAAACAACTCTTGCTGGTAGGACCAGAAACTGCATGTGATTCAACTCCATTTCTGACTGGGAAACAAATAGTAGCTCGCCTTACAAGAAACACACTCTGCTTTTAAGAAAAGAGCACTCTTCTCATCTACTGTGTTTCCTATAGGGCCACAACAGTGAGCTTGCTCAGAACAAAAGAACTGTGCTTCCAACGTAAGGGCCATATGTATTTCAACTCCACTTACGAAACTGACGAGAACAGTAGCTTCTCTTCAGTCCAATACTCTGTACTTGCTGCGAACAGACGCGAGTGCTATTTGACTGTGTATGGCAAATGGAGCACAATAATGTCTCTTCTTACCAGAAAACAACTCTTGCTCGTAGGACCAGAAACTGCATGTGATTCAACTCCATTTCTGACTGGGAAACAAACACTAGCTCGCCTTACAAGAAACACACTCTGCTTTTGAGAAAAGAGCACTCTTCTAATCTACTGTGTTTCCTATAGGGCCAGAACAGTGAGCTTGCTCAGAACAAAAGAACTGTGCTTCCAACGTACTGGCCATATCTAGTTCATCTCCACTTATGAAATTGACGAGAATAGTAGCTTCTTTTCAGTCCAATACACTGTACTTGCTGGGAACAGACGCGAGTGCAATTTGCACTGTGTATGGCAAATGGAGCGCAATAGTGACTCTTCTTACCAGAAACAACTCTTGCTTGTAGGACAAGAAACTGCATGTGATACAACTCCATTTAGGACTGGGAAACAAACACTAGCTCGCCTACAAGAAACACACTCTGCTTTTGAGAAAAGAGCACTCTTCTACTCTCCTGTGTTTCCTATAGGGCCAGAACAGTGAGCTTGCTCACAACAAAAGCACTGTGCTTCCGACACACGGGCCATATCTAGTTCAACTCTACTTAGGAAACTGACGAGAACAGTAGCTTCTCTTCAGTCCTATACACTGTACTTGCTGGGAACAGACGCGAGTGCTCTTTGCACTGTGCATGGCGAATGGAGCACAAAAGTGACTCCGTTTACCACAAAACAACTTTTACTCATAGGACCAGAAACTGCATGTGATTCAAATCCTTTTCTGATTGGGAAACAAACACTAGCTCGCCTTACAAGAAACACACTCTGCTTTTGAGAAAAGAGCACTCTTCTAATCTACTGTGTTTCCTATAGGGCCAGAACAGTGAGCTTGCTCAGAACAAAAGAACTGTGCTTCCGACATACGGGCCATGTCTAGTTCAACTCCACTTAGGAAACTGACGAGAACAGTAGCTTCTCTTCAGTCCAATACACTGTACTTGATGGGAACAGACGCGAAGTGCTATTTGCACTGTGTATGGCAATGGGAGCTCAATAGTGACTCTTCTTACCAGAAAACAACTCTTGCTCCTAGGACAGGAAACTGCATGTGATTCAACTCCATTTAGGACTGGGAAACAAACACTAGCTTGCCTTACAAGAAACACACTCTGCTTTTGAGAAAAGAGCACTCTTCTAATCTACTGTGTTTCCTACAGGGCCAGAACAGTGAGCTTGCTCAGAACAAAACAACTGTGCTTCCTTCACACACGGGCCATATCTAGTTCATCTCCACTTAGGAAACTGACGAGAACAGTAGCTTCTCTTCAGTCCAATACACTGTACTTGCTGGGAACAAATGCGAGTGCTATTTGCATTGTGTATAGCAATGGGAGCACAATAGTGACTCTTCTTACCAGAAAAAAATCTCTTGCTTGTAGGACAGGAAACTGCATGTGATTCAACTCCATTTAGGACTGGGAAACAAACACTAGCTCGCCTTACAAAGAACACACTCTGCTTTTGAGAAAAGAGCACTCTTCTAATCTACTGTGTTTCCTATAGGGCCAGAACAGTGAGCTTGCTCAGAACAAAAGAACTGTGCTTCCGACATACGGGCCAATCTAGTTCAACTCGACTTAGGAAACTGACGAGAACAGTAGCTTCTCTTCAGTCCAATACACTGTACTTGCTGGGAACAGATGCCAGTGCTCTTTGCACTGTGTATGGCAATGGGAGCGCAATAGTGACTCTCTTTACCAGAAAACAACTCTTGTTCATAGGACCAGAAACTGCATGTGATTCAAATCCTTTTCTGATTGGGAAACAAACACTAGCTCGCCTTACAAGAAACACACTCTGCTTTTGAGAAAAGAGCACTCTTCTAATCTACTGTGTTTCCTATAGGGCCAGAACAGTGAGCTTGCTCAGAACAAAAGAACTGTGCTTCCAACACACGGGCCATACTTAGTTCAACTCTGCTTAGGAAACTAGCGAGAACAGGAGCTTCTCTTCAGTCCAATACACTGTGCTTGCTGGGAACAGACGCCAGTGCTATTTACACTGTGATTGGCAAATGGAGCGCAACAGTGACTCTTCTTACCAGAAAACAACTCTTGCTCGTAGGACCAGAAACTGCATGTTATTCAACTCCATTTCCGACTTGGAAACAAATAGTAGCTCGCCTTACAAAAAAACAAACTCTGCTTTTGAAAAAAGAGCACTCTTCTAATCTACTGTGTTTCCTATAGGGCCAGAAGAGTGAGCTTGCTCAGAACAAAAGAACTTTGCTTCCAGTGTACGGGCCATATCTAGTTCAACTCCACTTAGGAAACTGACGAGAACAGTAGCTTCTCTTCAGTCCAATACACTGTACTTGCTGGGAACAGAGGCCAGTGCTCTTTGCACTGTGTATGGCAATGGGAGCGCAATAGTGACTCTTCTTACCAGAAACAACTCTTGCTCATAGGACAAGAAATTGCATGTGATTCAACTCCATTTAGGACTGGGAAACAAACACTAGCTCGCCTACAAGAAACACACTCTGCTTTTGAGAAAAGAGCACTCTTCTACTCTCCTGTGTTTCCTATAGGGACAGAACAGTGAGCTTGCTCAGAACAAAAGCACTGTGCTTCCGACACACGGGCCATATCTAGTTCAACTCTACTTAGGAAACTGACGAGAACAGTAGCTTCTCTTCAGTCCTATACACTGTACTTGCTGGGAACAGACGCGAGTGCTCTTTGCACTGTGCATGGCGAATGGAGCACAAAAGTGACTCCGTTTACCACAAAACAACTTTTACTCATAGGACCAGAAACTGCATGTGATTCAAATCCTTTTCTGATTGGGAAACAAACACTAGTTCGCCTTACAAGAAACACACTCTGCTTTTGAGATAAGAGCACTCTTCTAATCTACTGTGTTTCTATAGGGCCAGAACAGTGAGCTTGCTCAGAACAAAAGAACTGTGCTTCCGACATACGGGCCATGTCTAGTTCAACTCCACTTAGGAAACTGACGAGAACAGTAGCTTCTCTTCAGTCCAATACACTGTACTTGATGGGAACAGACACGAGTGCTATTTGCACTGTGTATGGCAATGGGAGCTCAATAGTGACTCTTCTTACCAGAAAACAACTCTTGCTCCTAGGACAGGAAACTGCATGTGATTCAACTCCATTTAGGACTGGGAAACAAACACTAGCTCGCCTTACAAGAAACACACTCTGCTTTTGAGAAAAGAGCACTCTTCTTATCTACTGTGTTTCCTACAGGGCCAGAACAGTGAGCTTGCTCAGAACAAAACAACTGTGCTTCCTTCACACACGGGCCATATCTAGTTCATCTCCACTTAGGAAACTGACGAGAACAGTAGCTTCTCTTCAGTCCAATACACTGTACTTGCTGGGAACAAATGCGAGTGCTATTTGCATTGTGTATAGCAATGGGAGCACAATAGTGACTCTTCTTACCAGAAAAAAATCTCTTGCTTGTAGGACAGGAAACTGCATGTGATTCAACTCCATTTAGGACTGGGAAACAAACACTAGCTCGCCTTACAAAAAACACACTCTGCTTTTGAGAAAAGAGCACTCTTCTAATCTACTGTGTTTCCTATAGGGCCAGAACAGTGAGCTTGCTCAGAACAAAAGAACTGTGCTTCTGACGTACGGGCCAATCTAGTTCAACTCCACTTAGGAAACTGACGAGAACAGTAGCTTCTCTTCAGTCCAATACACTGTACTTGCTGGGAACAGACGCCAGTGCTCTTTGCACTGTGTATGGCAATGGGAGCGCAATAGTGACTCTCTTTACCAGAAAACAAATCTTGTTCATAGGACCAGAAACTGCATGTGATTCAAATCCTTTTCTGATTGGGAAACAAACACTAGCTCGCCTTACAAGAAACACACTCTGCTTTTGAGAAAAGAGCACTCTTCTAATCTACTGTGTTTCCTATAGGGCCAGAACAGTGAGCTTGCTCAGAAAAAAAAAACTGTGCTTCCAACACACGGGCCATACTTAGTTCAACTCTGCTTAGGAAACTAGCGAGAACAGTAGCTTCTCTTCAGTTCAATACACTGTGCTTGCTGGGAACAGACGCGAGTGCTATTTGCACTGTGCATGGCAAATGGAGCGCAACAGTGACTCTTCTTACCAGAAAACAACTCTTGCTCGTAGGACCAGAAACTGCATGTTATTCAACTCCATTTCCGACTTGGAAACAAATAGTAGCTCGCCTTACAAAAAAACACACTCTGCTTTTGAAAAAAGAGCACTCTTCTAATCTACTGTGTTTCCCATAGGGCCAGAAGAGTGAGCTTGCTCAGAACAAAAGAACTGTGCTTCCGGTGTACGGGCCATATCTAGTTCAACTCCACTTAGGAAACTGACGAGAACAGGAGCTTCTCTTCAGTCCAATACACTGTACTTGCTGGGAACAGACGAGAGTGGTATTTGCACTGTGTATGGCAAAGGGAGCGCAATAGTGACTCTTCTTACCAGAAACAACTCTTGCTCATAGGACAAGAAATTGCATGTGATTCAACTCCACTTAGGACTGGGAAACAAACACTAGCATGCCTTACAAGGAACACACTCTGCTTTTGAGAAAAGAGCACTCTTCTACTCTCCTGTGTTTCCTATAGGGCCAGAACAGTGAGCTTGCTCAGAACAAAAGCACTGTGCTTCCGACACACGGGCCATATCTAGTTCAACTCTGCTTAGGAAACTGATGAGAACAGTAGCTTCTCTTCAGTCCAATACACTATACTTGCTGGGAACAGACGCGAGTGCTCTTTGCACTGTGTATGGCGAATGGAGCACAAAAGTGACTCTTTTTTACCACAAAACAACTCTTGCTCGTAGGACCAGAAACTGCATGTGATTCAAATCCTTTTCTGATTGGGAAACAAACACTAGCTCGCCTTACAAGAAACACACTCTGCTTTTGAGAAAAGAGCACTCTTCTAATCTACTGTGTTTCCTATAGGGCCAGAACAGTGAGCTTGCTCAGAACAAAAGAACTGTGCTTCCGACATACGGGTCATATCTAGTTCAACTCCACTTAGGAAACTAGCAAGAACAGTAGCTTCTCTTCAGTCCAATACACTGTACTTGCTGGGAACAGACGCGAGTGCTATTTGCACTGTGTATGGCAAATGGAGCGAAACAGTGACTCTTCTTACCAGAAACAACTCTTGCTCGTAGGACAGGAAACTGCATGTGATTCAACTCCATTTAGGACTGGGAAACAAACACTAGCTCGCCTTACAAGAAACACACTCTGCTTTTGAGAAAAGAGCACTCTTCTAATCTACTGTGTTTCCTACAGGGCCAGAACAGTGAGCTTGCTCAGAACAAAACAACTGTGCTTCCTTCACACGGGCCATATCTAGTTCATCTCCACTTAGGAAACTGACGAGAACAGTAGCTTCTCTTCAGTCCAGTACACTGTACTTGCTGGGTACAGACGCGAGTGCTATTTGCACTGTGTATGGCAATGGGAGTGCAATAGTGACTCTTCTTACCAGAAAACAACTCTTGCTCGTAGGACCAGAAACTGTATGTTATTCAACTCCATTTCTGACTGGGAAACAAATAGTAGCTCGCCTTACAAGAAACACACTCTGCTTTTGAGAAAAGAGCACTCTTCTAATCTACTGTGTTTCCTATAGGGCCAGAACATTGAGCTTGCTCAGAACAAAAGAACTGTGCTTCCGAGGTACGGGCCATGTCTAGTTCAACTCCACTTAGGAAACTGACGAGAACAGTAGCTTCTCTTCAGTCCAATACACTGTACTTGCTGTGAACAGATGCGAGTGCTATTTGCACTGTGTATGGCAATGGGAGCACAATAGTGACTCTTCTTACCAGAAAACAACTCTTCCTTGTAGGACAGGAAACTGCATGTGATTCAACTCCATTTAGGACTGGGAATCAAACACTAGCTCGCCTTACAAGAAACACACTCTGCTTTTGAGAAAAGAGCACTCTTCTAATCTACTGTGTTTCCTATAGGGCCAGAACATTGAGCTTGCTCAGAACAAAAGAACTGTGCTTCCAACACACGGGCCATACTTAGTTCAACTCTGCTTAGGAAACTAGCGAGAACAGTATCTTCTCTTCAGTCCAATACACTGTACTTGCTGGGAACAGATGCCAGTGCTATTTGCACTGTGTATGGCAAATGGAGCGCAACAGTGACTCTTCTTACCAGAAAACAACTCTTGCTCTTAGGACCAGAAACTGCATGTTATTCAACTCCATTTCCGACTTGGAAACAAATAGTAGCTCGCCTTACAAAAAAAAAAAACTCTGCTTTCGAAAAAAGAGCACTCTTCTAATCTACTGTGTTTCCTATAGGGCCAGAAGAGTGAGCTTGCTCAGAACAAAAGAATTGTGCTTCCGGTGTACGGGCCATATCTAGTTCAACTCCACTTAGGAAACTGACGAGAACAGTAGCTTCTCTTCAGTCCAATACACTGTACTTGCTGGGAAAAGAGGCGAGAGCTCTTTGCACTGTGTATGGCAATGGGAGCGCAATAGTGTCTCTTTTTACCACAAAACAACTTTTGTTCATAGGACCAGAAACTGCATGTGATTCAAATCCTTTTCTGATTGGGAAACAGACACTAGCTCGCCTTAAAGAAACACATTCTGCTTTTGAGAAAAGAGCACTCTTCTAATCTACTGTGTTTCTTATAGGGCCAGAACAGTGAGCTTGCTCAGAACAAAAGCACTGTGCTTCCAACACACGGGACATATCTAGTTCAACTCTGCTTAGGAAACTGACAAGAACAGTAGCTTCTCTTCAGTCCAATACACTATACTTGTTGGGAACAGACGCGAGTGCTCTTTGCACTGTGTATGGTGAATAGAGCACAAAAGTGACTCTTTTTTACCACAAAACAACTCTTGCTCATAGGACCAGAAACTGCATGTGATTCAAATCCTTTTCTGATTGGGAAACAAACACTAGCTCGCCTTACAAGAAACACACTCTGCTTTTGAGAAAAGAGCACTCTTCTCATCTACACTGTTTCCTATAGGGCCAGATCAGTGAGCTTGCTCAGAACAAAAGAACTGTGCTTCCGACACAGGGGCCATATCTAGTTCAACTCCACTTAGGAAACTGACGAGAACAGTAGCTTCTCTTCAGTCCAATACACTGTACTTGCTGGGAACAGACGCCAGTGCTATTTGCACTGTGTATGGCAAATGGAGCGCAATAGCGACTCTTCTTACCAGAAAACAACTCTTGCTGGTAGGACCAGAAACTGCATGTGATTCAACTCCATTTCTGACTGGGAAACAAATAGTAGCTCGCCTTACAAGAAACACACTCTGCTTTTAAGAAAAGAGCACTCTTCTCATCTACTGTGTTTCCTATAGGGCCAGAACAGTGAGCTTGCTCAGAACAAAAGCACTGTGCTTCCGACACACGGCCATATCTAGTTCAACTCTGCTTAGGAAACTGACGAGAACAGTAGCTTCTCTTCAGGCCAATATGCTGTACTTGCTGGGAACAGACACAAGTGCTATTTGAACTGTGTATGGCAATGGGAGCGCAATAGTGACTCTTCTTACCAGAAAACAACTCTTCCTTGTAGGACAGGAAACTGCATGTGATTCAACTCCATTTAGGACTGGGAAACAAACACTAGCTCGCCTTACAAGAAACACACTCTGCTTTTGAGAAAAGAGCACTCTTCTACTCTCCTGTGTTTCCTATAGGGCCAGAACAGTAAGATTGCTCAGAACAAAAGAACTGTGCTTCCGACATACGGGCCATGTCTAGTTCAACTCCACTTAGGAAACTGACAAGAACAGTAGCTTCTCTTCAGTCCAATACACTGTACTTGCTGGGAACAAATGCGAGTGCTATTTCCACTGTGTATAGCAATGGGAGCGCAGTAGTGACTCTTCTTACCAGAAAAAAACTCTTGCTTGTAGGACAGGAAACTGCATGTGATTCAACTCCATTTAGGACTGGGAAACAAACACTAGCTTGCCTTACAAAAAACACACTCTGCTTTTGAGAAAAGAGCACTCTTCTAATCTACTGTGTTTCCTATAGGGCCAGAACAGTGAGCTTGCTCAGAACAAAAGAACTGTGCTTCCGACATACGGGCCAATCTAGTTCAACTCCACTTAGGAAACTGAGGAGAACAGTAGCTTCTCTTCAGTCCAATACACTGTACTTGCTGGGAACAGATGCCAGTGCTCTTTGCACTGTGTATGGCAATGGGAGCGCAATAGTGACTCTCTTTACCAGAAAACAACTCTTGTTCATAGGACCAGAAACTGCATGTGATTCAAATCCTTTTCTGATTGGGAAACAAACACTAGCTCGCCTTACAAGAAACACACTCTTCTTTTGAGAAAAGAGCACTCTTCTAATCTACTGTGTTTCCTATAGGGCCAGAACAGTGAGCTTGCTCAGAACAAAAGAACTGTGCTTCCAACACACGGGCCATACTTAGTTCAACTCTGCTTAGGAAACTAGCGAGAACAGTATCTTCTCTTCAGTCCAATACACTGTACTTGCTGGGAACAGATGCCAGTGCTATTTGCACTGTGTATGGCAAATGGAGCGCAACAGTGACTCTTCTTACCAGAAAACAACTCTTGCTCTTAGGACCAGAAACTGCATGTTATTCAACTCCATTTCCGACTTGGAAACAAATAGTAGCTCGCCTTACAAAAAAACACACTCTGCTTTCGAAAAAAGAGCACTCTTCTAATCTACTGTGTTTCCTATAGGGCCAGAAGAGTGAGCTTGCTCAGAACAAAAGAATTGTGCTTCCGGTGTACGGGCCATATCTAGTTCAACTCCACTTAGGAAACTGACGAGAACAGTAGCTTCTCTTCAGTCCAATACACTGTACTTGCTGGGAAAAGAGGCGAGAGCTCTTTGCACTGTGTATGGCAATGGGAGCGCAATAGTGTCTCTTTTTACCACAAAACAACTTTTGTTCATAGGACCAGAAACTGCATGTGATTCAAATCCTTTTCTGATTGGGAAACAAACACTAGCTCGCCTTAAAGAAACACATCTGCTTTTGAGAAAAGAGCACTCTTCTAATCTACTGTGTTTCTTATAGGGCCAGAACAGTGAGCTTGCTCAGAACAAAAGCACTGTGCTTCCAACACACGGGACATATCTAGTTCAACTCTGCTTAGGAAACTGACAAGAACAGTAGCTTCTCTTCAGTCCAATACACTATACTTGTTGGGAACAGACGCGAGTGCTCTTTGCACTGTGTATGGTGAATAGAGCACAAAAGTGACTCTTTTTTACCACAAAACAACTCTTGCTCATAGGACCAGAAACTGCATGTGATTCAAATCCTTTTCTGATTGGGAAACAAACACTAGCTCGCCTTACAGGAAACACACTCTGCTTTTGAGAAAAGAGCACTCTTCTCATCTACACTGTTTCCTATAGGGCCAGATCAGTGAGCTTGCTCAGAACAAAAGAACTGTGCTTCGCACACAGGGGCCATTTCTAGTTCAACTCCACTTAGGAAAATGACGAGAACAGTAGCTTCTCTTCAGTACAATACACTGTACTTGCTGGGAACAGACGCCAGTGCTATTTGCACTGTGTATGGCAAATGGAGCGCAATAGCGACTCTTCTTACCAGAAAACAACTCTTGCTGGTAGGACCAGAAACTGCATGTGATTCAACTCCATTTCTGACTGGGAAACAAATAGTAGCTCGCCTTACAAGAAACACACTCTGCTTTTAAGAAAAGAGTACTCTTCTCATCTACTGTGTTTCCTATAGGGCCACAACAGTGAGCTTGCTCAGAACAAAAGAACTGTGCTTCCAACGTAAGGGCCATATGTATTTCAACTCCACTTACGAAACTGACGAGAACAGTAGCTTCTCTTCAGTCCAATACTCTGTACTTGCTGCGAACAGACGCGAGTGCTATTTGACTGTGTATGGCAAATGGAGCACAATAATGTCTCTTCTTACCAGAAAACAACTCTTGCTCGTAGGACCAGAAACTGCATGTGATTCAACTCCATTTCTGACTGGGAAACAAACACTAGCTCGCCTTACAAGAAACACACTCTGCTTTTGAGAAAAGAGCACTCTTCTAATCTACTGTGTTTCCTATAGGGCCAGAAGAGTGAGCTTGCTCAGAACAAAAGAACTTTGCTTCCAGTGTACGGGCCATATCTAGTTCAACTCCACTTAGGAAACTGACGAGAACAGTAGCTTCTCTTCAGTCCAATACACTGTACTTGCTGGGAACAGAGGCCAGTGCTCTTTGCACTGTGTATGGCAATGGGAGCGCAATAGTGACTCTTTTTACCACAAAACAACTTTTGTTCATAGGACCAGAAACTGTATGTGATTCAAATCCTTTTCTGATTGGGAAACAAACACTAGCTCGCCTTACAAGAAACACATTCTGCTTTTGAGAAAAGAGCACTCTTCTAATCTACTGTGTTTCCTATAGGGCCAGAAGAGTGAGCTTGCTCAGAACAAAAGAACTGTGCTTCCGACACACGGGCCATATCTAGTTCAACTCTGCTTAGGAAACTGACAAGAACAGTAGCTTCTCTTCAGTCCAATACACTGTACTTGCTGGGAACAGACGAGAGTGGTATTTGCACTGTGTATGGCAAAGGGAGCGCAATAGTGACTCTTCTTACCAGAAACAACTCTTGCTCATAGGACAAGAAATTGCATGTGATTCAACTCCATTTAGGACTGGGAAACAAACACTAGCATGCCTTACAAGAAACACACTCTGCTTTTGAGAAAAGAGCACTCTTCTACTCTCCTGTGTTTCCTATAGGGCCAGAACAGTGAGCTTGCTCAGAACAAAAGCACTGTGCTTCCGACACACGGGCCATATCTAGTTCAACTCTGCTTAGGAAACTGATGAGAACAGTAGCTTCTCTTCAGTCCAATACACTATACTTGCTGGGAACAGACGCGAGTGCTCTTTGCACTGTGTATTGCGAATGGAGCACAAAAGTGACTCTTTTTTACCACAAAACAACTCTTGCTCGTAGGACCAGAAACTGCATGTGATTCAAATCCTTTTCTGATTGGGAAACAAACACTAGCTCGCCTTACAAGAAACACACTCTGCTTTTGAGAAAAGAGCACTCTTCTAATCTACTGTGTTTCCTATAGGGCCAGAACAGTGAGCTTGCTCAGAACAAAAGAACTGTGCTTCCGACATACGGGTCATATCTAGTTCAACTCCACTTAGGAAACTAGCGAGAACAGTAGCTTCTCTTCAGTCCAATACACTGTACTTGCTGGGAACAGACGCGAGTGCTATTTGCACTGTGTATGGCAAATGGAGCGAAACAGTGACTCTTCTTACCAGAAACAACTCTTGCTCGTAGGACAGGAAACTGCATGTGATTCAACTCCATTTAGGACTGGGAAACAAACACTAGCTCGCCTTACAAGAAACACACTCTGCTTTTGAGAAAAGAGCACTCTTCTAATCTACTGTGTTTCCTACAGGGCCAGAACAGTGAGCTTGCTCAGAACAAAACAACTGTGCTTCCTTCACACACGGGCCATATCTAGTTCATCTCCACTTAGGAAACTGACGAGAACAGTAGCTTCTCTTCAGTCCAGTACACTGTACTTGCTGGGTACAGACGCGAGTGCTATTTGCACTGTGTATGGCAATGGGAGTGCAATAGTGACTCTTCTTACCAGAAAACAACTCTTGCTCGTAGGACCAGAAACTGTATGTTATTCAACTCCATTTCTGACTGGGAAACAAATAGTAGCTCGCCTTACAAGAAACACACTCTGCTTTTGAGAAAAGAGCACTCTTCTAATCTACTGTGTTTCCTATAGGGCCAGAACAGTGAGCTTGCTCAGAACAAAAGAACTGTGCTTCCAACACACGGGACATATCTAGTTCAACTCTGCTTAGGAAACTGACAAGAACAGTAGCTTCTCTTCAGTCCAATACACTATACTTGTTGGGAACAGACGCGAGTGCTCTTTGCACTGTGTATGGTGAATAGAGCACAAAAGTGACTCTTTTTTACCACAAAACAACTCTTGCTCATAGGACCAGAAACTGCATGTGATTCAAATCCTTTTCTGATTGGGAAACAAACACTAGCTCGCCTTACAGGAAACACACTCTGCTTTTGAGAAAAGAGCACTCTTCTCATCTACACTGTTTCCTATAGGGCCAGATCAGTGAGGTTGCTCAGAACAAAAGAACTGTGCTTCGCACACAGGGGCCATTTCTAGTTCAACTCCACTTAGGAAAATGACGAGAACAGTAGCTTCTCTTCAGTACAATACACTGTACTTGCTGGGAACAGACGCCAATGCTATTTGCACTGTGTATGGCAAATGGAGCGCAATAGCGACTCTTCTTACCAGAAAACAACTCTTGCTGGTAGGACCAGAAACTGCATGTGATTCAACTCCATTTCTGACTGGGAAACAAATAGTAGCTCGCCTTACAAGAAACACACTCTGCTTTTAAGAAAAGAGCACTCTTCTCATCTACTGTGTTTCCTATAGGGCCACAACAGTGAGCTTGCTCAGAACAAAAGAACTGTGCTTCCAACGTAAGGGCCATATGTATTTCAACTCCACTTACGAAACTGACGAGAACAGTAGCTTCTCTTCAGTCCAATACTCTGTACTTGCTGCGAACAGACGCGAGTGCTATTTGACTGTGTATGGCAAATGGAGCACAATAATGTCTCTTCTTACCAGAAAACAACTCTTGCTCGTAGGACCAGAAACTGCATGTGATTCAACTCCATTTCTGACTGGGAAACAAACACTAGCTCGCCTTACAAGAAACACACTCTGCTTTTGACAAAAGAGCACTCTTCTAATCTACTGTGTTTCCTATAGGGCCAGAACAGTGAGCTTGCTCAGAACAAAAGAACTGTGCTTCCGACATACGGGCCATGTCTAGTTCAACTCCACTTAGGAAACTGACGAGAACAGTAGCTTCTCTTCAGTCCAATACACTGTACTTGATGGGAACAGACGCGAAGTGCTATTTGCACTGTGTATGGCAATGGGAGCTCAATAGTGACTCTTCTTACCAGAAAACAACTCTTGCTCCTAGGACAGGAAACTGCATGTGATTCAACTCCATTTAGGACTGGGAAACAAACACTAGCTTGCCTTACAAGAAACACACTCTGCTTTTGAGAAAAGAGCACTCTTCTAATCTACTGTGTTTCCTACAGGGCCAGAACAGTGAGCTTGCTCAGAACAAAACAACTGTGCTTCCTTCACACACGGGCCATATCTAGTTCATCTCCACTTAGGAAACTGACGAGAACAGTAGCTTCTCTTCAGTCCAATACACTGTACTTGCTGGGAACAAATGCGAGTGCTATTTGCATTGTGTATAGCAATGGGAGCACAATAGTGACTCTTCTTACCAGAAAAAAATCTCTTGCTTGTAGGACAGGAAACTGCATGTGATTCAACTCCATTTAGGACTGGGAAACAAACACTAGCTCGCCTTACAAAAAACACACTCTGCTTTTGAGAAAAGAGCACTCTTCTAATCTACTGTGTTTCCTATAGGGCCAGAACAGTGAGCTTGCTCAGAACAAAAGAACTGTGCTTCCGACATACGGGCCAATCTAGTTCAACTCGACTTAGGAAACTGACCAGAACAGTAGCTTCTCTTCAGTCCAATACACTGTACTTGCTGGGAACAGATGCCAGTGCTCTTTGCACTGTGTATGGCAATGGGAGCGCAATAGTGACTCTCTTTACCAGAAAACAACTCTTGTTCATAGGACCAGAAACTGCATGTGATTCAAATCCTTTTCTGATTGGGAAACAAACACTAGCTCGCCTTACAAGAAACACACTCTGCTTTTGAGAAAAGAGCACTCTTCTAATCTACTGTGTTTCCTATAGGGCCAGAACAGTGAGCTTGCTCAGAACAAAAGAACTGTGCTTCCAACACACGGGCCATACTTAGTTCAACTCTGCTTAGGAAACTAGCGAGAACAGTAGCTTCTCTTCAGTCCAATACACTGTGCTTGCTGGGAACAGACGCCAGTGCTATTTACACTGTGATTGGCAAATGGAGCGCAACAGTGACTCTTCTTACCAGAAAACAACTCTTGCTCGTAGGACCAGAAACTGCATGTTATTCAACTCCATTTCCGACTTGGAAACAAATAGTAGCTCGCCTTACAAAAAAACAAACTCTGCTTTTGAAAAAAGAGCACTCTTCTAATCTACTGTGTTTCCTATAGGGCCAGAAGAGTGAGCTTGCTCAGAACAAAAGAACTTTGCTTCCAGTGTACGGGCCATATCTAGTTCAACTCCACTTAGGAAACTGACGAGAACAGTAGCTTCTCTTCAGTCCAATACACTGTACTTGCTGGGAACAGAGGCCAGTGCTCTTTGCACTGTGTATGGCAATGGGAGCGCAATAGTGACTCTTTTTACCACAAAACAACTTTTGTTCATAGGACCAGAAACTGTATGTGATTCAAATCCTTTTCTGATTGGGAAACAAACACTAGCTCGCCTTACAAGAAACACATTCTGCTTTTGAGAAAAGAGCACTCTTCTAATCTACTGTGTTTCCTATAGGGCCAGAAGAGTGAGCTTGCTCAGAACAAAAGAACTGTGCTTCCGACACACGGGCCATATCTAGTTCAACTCTGCTTAGGAAACTGACAAGAACAGTAGCTTCTCTTCAGTCCAATACACTGTACTTGCTGGGAACAGACGTGAGTGCTATTTGCACTGAGTATGGCAAAAGGAGCGCAATAGTTACTCTTCTTACCAGAAACAACTCTTGCTCATAGGACAAGAAATTGCATGTGATTCAACTCCATTTAGGACTGGGAAACAAACACTAGCATGCCTTACAAGAAACACACTCTGCTTTTGAGAAAAGAGCACTCTTCTACTCTCCTGTGTTTCCTATAGGGCCAGAACAGTGAGCTTGCTCAGAACAAAAGCACTGTGCTTCCGACACACGGCCATATCTAGTTCAACTCTGCTTAGGAAACTGACAAGAACAGTAGCTTCTCTTCAGTCCAATACACTGTACTTGCTGGGAACAGACGCGAGTGCTATTTGCACTGTGTATGGCAAATGGAGCGAAACAGTGACTCTTCTTACCAGAAACAACTCTTGCTCGTAGGACAAGAAACTGCATGTGATTCAACTCCATTTAGGACTGGGAAACAAACACTAGCTCGCCTACAAGAAACACACTCTGCTTTTGAGAAAAGAGCACTCTTCTAATCTACTGTGTTTCCTATAGGGCCAGAGCAGTGAGCTTGCTCAGAACAAAAGCACTGTGCTTCCAACGTATGGGCCATATCTATTGTAACTCCACTTAGGAAACTGCCAAGAACAGTAGCTTCTCTTCAGTCCAATACACTGTACTTGCTGGGAACAGACGCCAGTGCTATTTGTACTGTGTATCGCGAATGGAGCACAAAAGTGACTCTTTTTACCACAAAACAACTCTTGCTCATAGGACCAGAAGCTGCATGTGATTCAAATCCTTTTCTGTTTGGGAAACAAACACTAGCTCGCCTTACAAGAAACACACTCTGCTTTTGAGAAAAGAGCACTCTTCTAATCTACTGTGTTTCCTATAGGGCCAGAAGAGTGAGCTTGCTCAGAACAAAAGAACTGTGCTTCCGATGTACAGGCCATATGTAGTTCAACTCCACTTAGGAAACTGACGAGAACAGTAGCTTCTCTTCAGTCCAATACACTGTACTTGCTGGGAACAGACGAGAGTGCTATTTGCACTGTGTATGGCAAAGGGAGCACAATAGTGACTCTTCTTACCAGAAACAACTCTTGCTCATAGGACAAGAAATTGCATGTGATTCAACTCCATTTAGGACTGGGAAACAAACACTAGCTCGCCTACAAGAAACACACTCTGCTTTTGAGAAAAGAGCACTCTTCTACTCTCCTGTGTTTCCTATAGGGACAGAACAGTGAGCTTGCTCAGAACAAAAGCACTGTGCTTCCGACACACGGGCCATATCTAGTTCAACTCTACTTAGGAAACTGACGAGAACAGTAGCTTCTCTTCAGTCCTATACACTGTACTTGCTGGGAACAGACGCGAGTGCTCTTTGCACTGTGCATGGCGAATGGAGCACAAAAGTGACTCCGTTTACCACAAAACAACTTTTACTCATAGGACCAGAAACTGCATGTGATTCAAATCCTTTTCTGATTGGGAAACAAACACTAGTTCGCCTTACAAGAAACACACTCTGCTTTTGAGAAAAGAGCACTCTTCTAATCTACTGTGTTTCCTATAGGGCCAGAACAGTGAGCTTGCTCAGAACAAAAGAACTGTGCTTCCGACATACGGGCCATGTCTAGTTCAACTCCACTTAGGAAACTGACGAGAACAGTAGCTTCTCTTCAGTCCAATACACTGTACTTGATGGGAACAGACACGAGTGCTATTTGCACTGTGTATGGCAATGGGAGCTCAATAGTGACTCTTCTTACCAGAAAACAACTCTTGCTCCTAGGACAGGAAACTGCATGTGATTCAACTCCATTTAGGACTGGGAAACAAACACTAGCTCGCCTTACAAGAAACACACTCTGCTTTTGAGAAAAGAGCACTCTTCTTATCTACTGTGTTTCCTACAGGGCCAGAACAGTGAGCTTGCTCAGAACAAAACAACTGTGCTTCCTTCACACACGGGCCATATCTAGTTCATCTCCACTTAGGAAACTGACGAGAACAGTAGCTTCTCTTCAGTCCAATACACTGTACTTGCTGGGAACAAATGCGAGTGCTATTTGCATTGTGTATAGCAATGGGAGCACAATAGTGACTCTTCTTACCAGAAAAAAATCTCTTGCTTGTAGGACAGGAAACTGCATGTGATTCAACTCCATTTAGGACTGGGAAACAAACACTAGCTCGCCTTACAAAAAACACACTCTGCTTTTGAGAAAAGAGCACTCTTCTAATCTACTGTGTTTCCTATAGGGCCAGAACAGTGAGCTTGCTCAGAACAAAAGAACTGTGCTTCTGACATACGGGCCAATCTAGTTCAACTCCACTTAGGAAACTAACGAGAACAGTAGCTTCTCTTCAGTCCAATACACTGTACTTGCTGGGAACAGACGCCAGTGCTCTTTGCACTGTGTATGGCAATGGGAGCGCAATAGTGACTCTCTTTACCAGAAAACAAATCTTGTTCATAGGACCAGAAACTGCATGTGATTCAAATCCTTTTCTGATTGGGAAACAAACACTAGCTCGCCTTACAAGAAACACACTCTGCTTTTGAGAAAAGAGCACTCTTCTAATCTACTGTGTTTCCTATAGGGCCAGAACAGTGAGCTTGCTCAGAAAAAAAGAACTGTGCTTCCAACACACGGGCCATACTTAGTTCAACTCTGCTTAGGAAACTAGCGAGAACAGTAGCTTCTCTTCAGTCCAATACACTGTGCTTGCTGGGAACAGACGCGAGTGCTATTTGCACTGTGCATGGCAAATGGAGCGCAACAGTGACTCTTCTTACCAGAAAACAACTCTTGCTCGTAGGACCAGAAACTGCATGTTATTCAACTCCATTTCCGACTTGGAAACAAATAGTAGCTCGCCTTACAAAAAAACACACTCTGCTTTTGAAAAAAGAGCACTCTTCTAATCTACTGTGTTTCCTACAGGGCCAGAACAGTGAGCTTGCTCAGAACAAAAGAACTGTGCTTCCGGTGTACGGGCCATATCTAGTTCAACTCCACTTAGGAAACTGACGAGAACAGTAGCTTCTCTTCAGTCCAATACACTGTACTTGCTGGGAACAGACGAGAGTGGTATTTGCACTGTGTATGGCAAAGGGAGCGCAATAGTGACTCTTCTTACCAGAAACAACTCTTGCTCATAGGACAAGAAATTGCATGTGATTCAACTCCATTTAGGACTGGGAAACAAACACTAGCATGCCTTACAAGGAACACACTCTGCTTTTGAGAAAAGAGCACTCTTCTACTCTCCTGTGTTTCCTATAGGGCCAGAACAGTGAGCTTGCTCAGAACAAAAGCACTGTGCTTCCGACACACGGGCCATATCTAGTTCAACTCTGCTTAGGAAACTGATGAGAACAGTAGCTTCTCTTCAGTCCAATACACTATACTTGCTGGGAACAGACGCGAGTGCTCTTTGCACTGTGTATGGCGAATGGAGCACAAAAGTGACTCTTTTTTACCACAAAACAACTCTTGCTCGTAGGACCAGAAACTGCATGTGATTCAAATCCTTTTCTGATTGGGAAACAAACACTAGCTCGCCTTACAAGAAACACACTCTGCTTTTGAGAAAAGAGCACTCTTCTAATCTACTGTGTTTCCTATAGGGCCAGAACAGTGAGCTTGCTCAGAACAAAAGAACTGTGCTTCCGACATACGGGTCATATCTAGTTCAACTCCACTTAGGAAACTAGCAAGAACAGTAGCTTCTCTTCAGTCCAATACACTGTACTTGCTGGGAACAGACGCGAGTGCTATTTGCACTGTGTATGGCAAATGGAGCGAAACAGTGACTCTTCTTACCAGAAACAACTCTTGCTCGTAGGACAGGAAACTGCATGTGATTCAACTCCATTTAGGACTGGGAAACAAACACTAGCTCGCCTTACAAGAAACACACTCTGCTTTTGAGAAAAGAGCACTCTTCTAATCTACTGTGTTTCCTACAGGGCCAGAACAGTGAGCTTGCTCAGAACAAAACAACTGTGCTTCCTTCACACACGGGCCATATCTAGTTCATCTCCACTTAGGAAACTGACGAGAACAGTAGCTTCTCTTCAGTCCAGTACACTGTACTTGCTGGGTACAGACGCGAGTGCTATTTGCACTGTGTATGGCAATGGGAGTGCAATAGTGACTCTTCTTACCAGAAAACAACTCTTGCTCGTAGGACCAGAAACTGTATGTTATTCAACTCCATTTCTGACTGGGAAACAAATAGTAGCTCGCCTTACAAGAAACACACTCTGCTTTTGAGAAAAGAGCACTCTTCTAATCTACTGTGTTTCCTATAGGGCCAGAACAGTGAGCTTGCTCAGAACAAAAGAACTGTGCTTCCGAGGTACGGGCCATGTCTAGTTCAACTCCACTTAGGAAACTGACGAGAACAGTAGCTTCTCTTCAGTCCAATACACTGTACTTGCTGTGAACAGATGCGAGTGCTATTTGCACTGTGTATGGCAATGGGAGCACAATAGTGACTCTTCTTACCAGAAAACAACTCTTCCTTGTAGGACAGGAAACTGCATGTGATTCAACTCCATTTAGGACTGGGAAACAAACACTAGCTCGCCTTACAAGAAACACACTCTGCTTTTGAGAAAAGAGCACTCTTCTAATCTACTGTGTTTCCTATAGGGCCAGAACATTGAGCTTGCTCAGAACAAAAGAACTGTGCTTCCAACACACGGGCCATACTTAGTTCAACTCTGCTTAGGAAACTAGCGAGAACAGTATCTTCTCTTCAGTCCAATACACTGTACTTGCTGGGAACAGATGCCAGTGCTATTTGCACTGTGTATGGCAAATGGAGCGCAACAGTGACTCTTCTTACCAGAAAACAACTCTTGCTCTTAGGACCAGAAACTGCATGTTATTCAACTCCATTTCCGACTTGGAAACAAATAGTAGCTCGCCTTACAAAAAAAAAAAAACTCTGCTTTCGAAAAAAGAGCACTCTTCTAATCTACTGTGTTTCCTATAGGGCCAAAAGAGTGAGCTTGCTCAGAACAAAAGAATTGTGCTTCCGGTGTACGGGCCATATCTAGTTCAACTCCACTTAGGAAACTGACGAGAACAGTAGCTTCTCTTCAGTCCAATACACTGTACTTGCTGGGAAAAGAGGCGAGAGCTCTTTGCACTGTGTATGGCAATGGGAGCGCAATAGTGTCTCTTTTTACCACAAAACAACTTTTGTTCATAGGACCAGAAACTGCATGTGATTCAAATCCTTTTCTGATTGGGAAACAGACACTAGCTCGCCTTAAAGAAACACATTCTGCTTTTGAGAAAAGAGCACTCTTCTAATCTACTGTGTTTCTTATAGGGCCAGAACAGTGAGCTTGCTCAGAACAAAAGCACTGTGCTTCCAACACACGGGACATATCTAGTTCAACTCTGCTTAGGAAACTGACAAGAACAGTAGCTTCTCTTCAGTCCAATACACTATACTTGTTGGGAACAGACGCGAGTGCTCTTTGCACTGTGTATGGTGAATAGAGCACAAAAGTGACTCTTTTTTACCACAAAACAACTCTTGCTCATAGGACCAGAAACTGCATGTGATTCAAATCCTTTTCTGATTGGGAAACAAACACTAGCTCGCCTTACAAGAAACACACTCTGCTTTTGAGAAAAGAGCACTCTTCTCATCTACACTGTTTCCTATAGGGCCAGATCAGTGAGCTTGCTCAGAACAAAAGAACTGTGCTTCCGACACAGGGGCCATATCTAGTTCAACTCCACTTAGGAAACTGACGAGAACAGTAGCTTCTCTTCAGTCCAATACACTGTACTTGCTGGGAACAGACGCCAGTGCTATTTGCACTGTGTATGGCAAATGGAGCGCAATAGCGACTCTTCTTACCAGAAAACAACTCTTGCTGGTAGGACCAGAAACTGCATGTGATTCAACTCCATTTCTGACTGGGAAACAAATAGTAGCTCGCCTTACAAGAAACACACTCTGCTTTTAAGAAAAGAGCACTCTTCTCATCTACTGTGTTTCCTATAGGGCCACAACAGTGAGCTTGCTCAGAACAAAAGAAGTGTGCTTCCAACGTAAGGGCCATATGTATTTCAACTCCACTTAGAAACTGACGAGAACAGTAGCTTCTCTTCAGTCCAATACTCTGTACTTGCTGCGAACAGACGCGAGTGCTATTTGACTGTGTATGGCAAATGGAGCACAATAATGTCTCTTCTTACCAGAAAACAACTCTTGCTCGTAGGACCAGAAACTGCATGTGATTCAACTCCATTTCTGACTGGGAAACAAACACTAGCATGCCTTACAAGAAACACACTCTGCTTTTGAGAAAAGAGCACTCTTCTAATCTACTGTGTTTCCTATAGGGCCAGAACAGTGAGCTCTCTCAGAACAAAAGAACTGTGCTTCCAACGTACTGGCCATATCTAGTTCATCTCCACTTATGAAATTGACGAGAATAGTAGCTTCTTTCAGTCCAATACACTGTACTTGCTGGGAACAGACGCGAGTGCAATTTGCACTGTGTATGGCAAATGGAGCGCAATAGTGACTCTTCTTACCAGAAACAACTCTTGCTTGTAGGACAAGAAACTGCATGTGATACAACTCCATTTAGGACTGGGAAACAAACACTAGCTCGCCTACAAGAAACACACTCTGCTTTTGAGAAAAGAGCACTCTTCTACTCTCCTGTGTTTCCTATAGGGACAGAACAGTGAGCTTGCTCAGAACAAAAGCACTGTGCTTCCGACACATGGGCCATATCTAGTTCAACTCTACTTAGGAAACTGACGAGAACAGTAGCTTCTCTTCAGTCCTATACACTGTACTTGCTGGGAACAGACGCGAGTGCTCTTTGCACTGTGCATGGCGAATGGAGCACAAAAGTGACTCCGTTTACCACAAAACAACTTTTACTCATAGGACCAGAAACTGCATGTGATTCAAATCCTTTTCTGATTGGGAAACAAACACTAGCTCGCCTTACAAGAAACACACTCTGCTTTTGAGAAAAGAGCACTCTTCTAATCTACTGTGTTTCCTATAGGGCCAGAACAGTGAGCTTGCTCAGAACAAAAGAACTGTGCTTCCGACATACGGGCCATGTCTAGTTCAACTCCACTTAGGAAACTGACGAGAACAGTAGCTTCTCTTCAGTCCAATACACTGTACTTGATGGGAACAGACGCGAAGTGCTATTTGCACTGTGTATGGCAATGGGAGCTCAATAGTGACTCTTCTTACCAGAAAACAACTCTTGCTCCTAGGACAGGAAACTGCATGTGATTCAACTCCATTTAGGACTGGGAAACAAACACTAGCTTGCCTTACAAGAAACACACTCTGCTTTTGAGAAAAGAGCACTCTTCTAATCTACTGTGTTTCCTACAGGGCCAGAACAGTGAGCTTGCTCAGAACAAAACAACTGTGCTTCCTTCACACACGGGCCATATCTAGTTCATCTCCACTTAGGAAACTGACGAGAACAGTAGCTTCTCTTCAGTCCAATACACTGTACTTGCTGGGAACAAATGCGAGTGCTATTTGCATTGTGTATAGCAATGGGAGCACAATAGTGACTCTTCTTACCAGAAAAAAATCTCTTGCTTGTAGGACAGGAAACTGCATGTGATTCAACTCCATTTAGGACTGGGAAACAAACACTAGCTCGCCTTACAAAAAGCACACTCTGCTTTTGAGAAAAGAGCACTCTTCTAATCTACTGTGTTTCCTATAGGGCCAGAACAGTGAGCTTGCTCAGAACAAAAGAACTGTGCTTCCAACACACGGGCCATACTTAGTTCAACTCTGCTTAGGAAACTAGCGAGAACAGTAGCTTCTCTTCAGTCCAATACACTGTGCTTGCTGGGAACAGACGCCAGTGCTATTTGCACTGTGATTGGCAAATGGAGCGCAACAGTGACTCTTCTTACCAGAAAACAACTCTTGCTCGTAGGACCAGAAACTGCATGTTATTCCACTCCATTTCCGACTTGGAAACAAATAGTAGCTCGCCTTACAAAAAAACAAACTCTGCTTTTGAAAAAAGAGCACTCTTCTAATCTACTGTGTTTCCTATAGGGCCAGAAGAGTGAGCTTGCTCAGAACAAAAGAACTTTGCTTCCAGTGTACGGGCCATATCTAGTTCAACTCCACTTAGGAAACTGACGAGAACAGTAGCTTCTCTTCAGTCCAATACACTGTACTTGCTGGGAACAGAGGCCAGTGCTCTTTGCACTGTGTATGGCAATGGGAGCGCAATAGTGACTCTTTTTACCACAAAACAACTTTTGTTCATAGGACCAGAAACTGTATGTGATTCAAATCCTTTTCTGATTGGGAAACAAACACTAGCTCGCCTTACAAGAAACACATTCTGCTTTTGAGAAAAGAGCACTCTTCTAATCTACTGTGTTTCCTATAGGGCCAGAAGAGTGAGCTTGCTCAGAACAAAAGAACTGTGCTTCCGACACACGGGCCATATCTAGTTCAACTCTGCTTAGGAAACTGACAAGAACAGTAGCTTCTCTTCAGTCCAATACACTGTACTTGCTGGGAACAGACGTGAGTGCTATTTGCACTGAGTATGGCAAAAGGAGCGCAATAGTTACTCTTCTTACCAGAAACAACTCTTGCTCATAGGACAAGAAATTGCATGTGATTCAACTCCATTTAGGACTGGGAAACAAACACTAGCATGCCTTACAAGAAACACACTCTGCTTTTGAGAAAAGAGCACTCTTCTACTCTCCTGTGTTTCCTATAGGGCCAGAACAGTGAGCTTGCTCAGAACAAAAGCACTGTGCTTCCGACACACGGCCATATCTAGTTCAACTCTGCTTAGGAAACTGACAAGAACAGTAGCTTCTCTTCAGTCCAATACACTGTACTTGCTGGGAACAGACGCGAGTGCTATTTGCACTGTGTATGGCAAATGGAGCGAAACAGTGACTCTTCTTACCAGAAACAACTCTTGCTCGTAGGACAAGAAACTGCATGTGATTCAACTCCATTTAGGACTGGGAAACAAACACTAGCTCGCCTACAAGAAACACACTCTGCTTTTGAGAAAAGAGCACTCTTCTAATCTACTGTGTTTCCTATAGGGCCAGAGCAGTGAGCTTGCTCAGAACAAAAGCACTGTGCTTCCAACGTATGGGCCATATCTATTGTAACTCCACTTAGGAAACTGCCAAGAACAGTAGCTTCTCTTCAGTCCAATACACTGTACTTGCTGGGAACAGACGCCAGTGCTATTTGTACTGTGTATCGCGAATGGAGCACAAAAGTGACTCTTTTAAACACAAAACAACTCTTGCTCATAGGACCAGAAGCTGCATGTGATTCAAATCCTTTTCTGTTTGGGAAACAAACACTAGCTCGCCTTACAAGAAACACACTCTGCTTTTGAGAAAAGAGCACTCTTCTAATCTACTGTGTTTCCTATAGGGCCAGAAGAGTGAGCTTGCTCAGAACAAAAGAACTGTGCTTCTGATGTACAGGCCATATGTAGTTCAACTCCACTTAGGAAACTGACGAGAACAGTAGCTTCTCTTCAGTCCAATACACTGTACTTGCTGGGAACAGACGAGAGTGCTATTTGCACTGTGTATGGCAAAGGGAGCACAATAGTGACTCTTCTTACCAGAAACAACTCTTGCTCATAGGACAAGAAATTGCATGTGATTCAACTCCATTTAGGACTGGGAAACAAACACTAGCTCGCCTACAAGAAACACACTCTGCTTTTGAGAAAAGAGCACTCTTCTACTCTCCTGTGTTTCCTATAGGGACAGAACAGTGAGCTTGCTCAGAACAAAAGCACTGTGCTTCCGACACACGGGCCATATCTAGTTCAACTCTACTTAGGAAACTGACGAGAACAGTAGCTTCTCTTCAGTCCTATACACTGTACTTGCTGGGAACAGACGAGAGTGCTCTTTGCACTGTGCATGGCGAATGGAGCACAAAAGTGACTCCGTTTACCACAAAACAACTTTTACTCATAGGACCAGAAACTGCATGTGATTCAAATCCTTTTCTGATTGGGAAACAAACACTAGTTCGCCTTACAAGAAACACACTCTGCTTTTGAGAAAAGAGCACTCTTCTAATCTACTGTGTTTCCTATAGGGCCAGAACAGTGAGCTTGCTCAGAACAAAAGAACTGTGCTTCCGACATACGGGCCATGTCTAGTTCAACTCCACTTAGGAAACTGACGAGAACAGTAGCTTCTCTTCAGTCCAATACACTGTACTTGATGGGAACAGACGCGAGTGCTATTTGCACTGTGTATGGCAATGGGAGCTCAATAGTGACTCTTCTTACCAGAAAACAACTCTTGCTCCTAGGACAGGAAACTGCATGTGATTCAACTCCATTTAGGACTGGGAAACAAACACTAGCTTGCCTTACAAGAAACACACTCTGCTTTTGAGAAAAGAGCACTCTTCTAATCTACTGTGTTTCCTACAGGGCCAGAACAGTGAGCTTGCTCAGAACAAAACAACTGTGCTTCCTTCACACACGGGCCATATCTAGTTCATCTCCACTTAGGAAACTGACGAGAACAGTAGCTTCTCTTCAGTCCAATACACTGTACTTGCTGGGAACAAATGCGAGTGCTATTTGCATTGTGTATAGCAATGGGAGCACAATAGTGACTCTTCTTACCAGAAAAAAATCTCTTGCTTGTAGGACAGGAAACTGCATGTGATTCAACTCCATTTAGGACTGGGAAACAAACACTAGCTCGCCTTACAAAAAGCACACTCTGCTTTTGAGAAAAGAGCACTCTTCTAATCTACTGTGTTTCCTATAGGGCCAGAACAGTGAGCTTGCTCAGAACAAAAGAACTGTGCTTCCAACACACGGGCCATACTTAGTTCAACTCTGCTTAGGAAACTAGCGAGAACAGTAGCTTCTCTTCAGTCCAATACACTGTGCTTGCTGGGAACAGACGCCAGTGCTATTTGCACTGTGATTGGCAAATGGAGCGCAACAGTGACTCTTCTTACCAGAAAACAACTCTTGCTCGTAGGACCAGAAACTGCATGTTATTCCACTCCATTTCCGACTTGGAAACAAATAGTAGCTCGCCTTACAAAAAAACAAACTCTGCTTTTGAAAAAAGAGCACTCTTCTAATCTACTGTGTTTCCTATAGGGCCAGAAGAGTGAGCTTGCTCAGAACAAAAGAACTTTGCTTCCAGTGTACGGGCCATATCTAGTTCAACTCCACTTAGGAAACTGACGAGAACAGTAGCTTCTCTTCAGTCCAATACACTGTACTTGCTGGGAACAGAGGCCAGTGCTCTTTGCACTGTGTATGGCAATGGGAGCGCAATAGTGACTCTTTTTACCACAAAACAACTTTTGTTCATAGGACCAGAAACTGTATGTGATTCAAATCCTTTTCTGATTGGGAAACAAACACTAGCTCGCCTTACAAGAAACACATTCTGCTTTTGAGAAAAGAGCACTCTTCTAATCTACTGTGTTTCCTATAGGGCCAGAAGAGTGAGCTTGCTCAGAACAAAAGAACTGTGCTTCCGACACACGGGCCATATCTAGTTCAACTCTGCTTAGGAAACTGACAAGAACAGTAGCTTCTCTTCAGTCCAATACACTGTACTTGCTGGGAACAGACGTGAGTGCTATTTGCACTGAGTATGGCAAAAGGAGCGCAATAGTTACTCTTCTTACCAGAAACAACTCTTGCTCATAGGACAAGAAATTGCATGTGATTCAACTCCATTTAGGACTGGGAAACAAACACTAGCATGCCTTACAAGAAACACACTCTGCTTTTGAGAAAAGAGCACTCTTCTACTCTCCTGTGTTTCCTATAGGGCCAGAACAGTGAGCTTGCTCAGAACAAAAGCACTGTGCTTCCGACACACGGCCATATCTAGTTCAACTCTGCTTAGGAAACTGACAAGAACAGTAGCTTCTCTTCAGTCCAATACACTGTACTTGCTGGGAACAGACGCGAGTGCTATTTGCACTGTGTATGGCAAATGGAGCGAAACAGTGACTCTTCTTACCAGAAACAACTCTTGCTCGTAGGACAAGAAACTGCATGTGATTCAACTCCATTTAGGACTGGGAAACAAACACTAGCTCGCCTACAAGAAACACACTCTGCTTTTGAGAAAAGAGCACTCTTCTAATCTACTGTGTTTCCTATAGGGCCAGAGCAGTGAGCTTGCTCAGAACAAAAGCACTGTGCTTCCAACGTATGGGCCATATCTATTGTAACTCCACTTAGGAAACTGCCAAGAACAGTAGCTTCTCTTCAGTCCAATACACTGTACTTGCTGGGAACAGACGCCAGTGCTATTTGTACTGTGTATCGCGAATGGAGCACAAAAGTGACTCTTTTAAACACAAAACAACTCTTGCTCATAGGACCAGAAGCTGCATGTGATTCAAATCCTTTTCTGTTTGGGAAACAAACACTAGCTCGCCTTACAAGAAACACACTCTGCTTTTGAGAAAAGAGCACTCTTCTAATCTACTGTGTTTCCTATAGGGCCAGAAGAGTGAGCTTGCTCAGAACAAAAGAACTGTGCTTCTGATGTACAGGCCATATGTAGTTCAACTCCACTTAGGAAACTGACGAGAACAGTAGCTTCTCTTCAGTCCAATACACTGTACTTGCTGGGAACAGACGAGAGTGCTATTTGCACTGTGTATGGCAAAGGGAGCACAATAGTGACTCTTCTTACCAGAAACAACTCTTGCTCATAGGACAAGAAATTGCATGTGATTCAACTCCATTTAGGACTGGGAAACAAACACTAGCTCGCCTACAAGAAACACACTCTGCTTTTGAGAAAAGAGCACTCTTCTACTCTCCTGTGTTTCCTATAGGGACAGAACAGTGAGCTTGCTCAGAACAAAAGCACTGTGCTTCCGACACACGGGCCATATCTAGTTCAACTCTACTTAGGAAACTGACGAGAACAGTAGCTTCTCTTCAGTCCTATACACTGTACTTGCTGGGAACAGACGAGAGTGCTCTTTGCACTGTGCATGGCGAATGGAGCACAAAAGTGACTCCGTTTACCACAAAACAACTTTTACTCATAGGACCAGAAACTGCATGTGATTCAAATCCTTTTCTGATTGGGAAACAAACACTAGTTCGCCTTACAAGAAACACACTCTGCTTTTGAGAAAAGAGCACTCTTCTAATCTACTGTGTTTCCTATAGGGCCAGAACAGTGAGCTTGCTCAGAACAAAAGAACTGTGCTTCCGACATACGGGCCATGTCTAGTTCAACTCCACTTAGGAAACTGACGAGAACAGTAGCTTCTCTTCAGTCCAATACACTGTACTTGATGGGAACAGACGCGAGTGCTATTTGCACTGTGTATGGCAATGGGAGCTCAATAGTGACTCTTCTTACCAGAAAACAACTCTTGCTCCTAGGACAGGAAACTGCATGTGATTCAACTCCATTTAGGACTGGGAAACAAACACTAGCTCGCCTTACAAGAAACACACTCTGCTTTTGAGAAAAGAGCACTCTTCTTATCTACTGTGTTTCCTACAGGGCCAGAACAGTGAGCTTGCTCAGAACAAAACAACTGTGCTTCCTTCACACACGGGCCATATCTAGTTCATCTCCACTTAGGAAACTGACGAGAACAGTAGCTTCTCTTCAGTCCAATACACTGTACTTGCTGGGAACAAATGCGAGTGCTATTTGCATTGTGTATAGCAATGGGAGCACAATAGTGACTCTTCTTACCAGAAAAAAATCTCTTGCTTGTAGGACAGGAAACTGCATGTGATTCAACTCCATTTAGGACTGGGAAACAAACACTAGCTCGCCTTACAAAAAACACACTCTGCTTTTGAGAAAAGAGCACTCTTCTAATCTACTGTGTTTCCTATAGGGCCAGAACAGTGAGCTTGCTCAGAACAAAAGAACTGTGCTTCCAACACACGGGCCATACTTAGTTCAACTCTGCTTAGGAAACTAGCGAGAACAGTAGCTTCTCTTCAGTCCAATACACTGTGCTTGCTGGGAACAGACGCCAGTGCTATTTGCACTGTGATTGGCAAATGGAGCGCAACAGTGACTCTTCTTACCAGAAAACAACTCTTGCTCGTAGGACCAGAAACTGCATGTTATTCAACTCCATTTCCGACTTGGAAACAAATAGTAGCTCGCCTTACAAAAAAACAAACTCTGCTTTTGAAAAAAGAGCACTCTTCTAATCTACTGTGTTTCCTATAGGGCCAGAAGAGTGAGCTTGCTCAGAACAAAAGAACTTTGCTTCCAGTGTACGGGCCATATCTAGTTCAACTCCACTTAGGAAACTGACGAGAACAGTAGCTTCTCTTCAGTCCAATACACTGTACTTGCTGGGAACAGACGCCAGTGCTCTTTGCACTGTGTATGGCAATGGGAGCGCAATAGTGACTCTTCTTACCAGAAACAACTCTTGCTCATAGGACAAGAAATTGCATGTGATTCAACTCCATTTAGGACTGGGAAACAAACACTAGCATGCCTTACAAGAAACACACTCTGCTTTTGAGAAAAGAGCACTCTTCTACTCTCCTGTGTTTCCTATAGGGCCAGAACAGTGAGCTTGCTCAGAACAAAAGCACTGTGCTTCCGACACACGGGCCATATCTAGTTCAACTCTGCTTAGGAAACTGATGAGAACAGTAGCTTCTCTTCAGTCCAATACACTGTACTTGCTGGGAACAGACGCGAGTGCTATTTGCACTGTGTATGGCAAATGGAGCGAAACAGTGACTCTTCTTACCAGAAACAACTCTTGCTCATGGGACAGGAAACTGCATGTGATTCAACTCCATTTAGGACTGGGAAACAAACACTAGCTCGCCTTACAAGAAACACACTCTGCTTTTGAGAAAAGAGCACTCTTCTAATCTACTGTGTTTCCTACAGGGCCAGAACAGTGAGCTTGCTCAGAACAAAACAACTGTGCTTCCTTCACACACGGGCCATATCTAGTTCATCTCCACTTAGGAAACTGACGAGAACAGTAGCTTCTCTTCAGTCCAGTACACTGTACTTGCTGGGTACAGACGCGAGTGCTATTTGCACTGTGTATGGCAATGGGAGTGCAATAGTGACTCTTCTTACCAGAAAACAACTCTTGCTCGTAGGACCAGAAACTGTATGTTATTCAACTCCATTTCTGTCTGGGAAACAAATAGTAGCTCGCCTTACAAGAAACACACTCTGCTTTTGAGAAAAGAGCACTCTTCTAATCTACTGTGTTTCCTATAGGGCCAGAACAGTGAGCTTGCTAAGAACAAAAGAACTGTGCTTCCAAGGTACGGGCCATGTCTAGTTCAACTCCACTTAGGAAACTGACGAGAACAGTAGCTTCTCTTCAGTCCAATACACTGTACTTGCTGTGAACAGATGCGAGTGCTATTTGCACTGTGTATGGCAATGGGAGCACAATAGTGACTCTTCTTACCAGAAAACAACTCTTCCTTGTAGGACAGGAAACTGCATGTGATTCAACTCCATTTAGGACTGGGAAACAAACACTAGCTCGCCTTACAAGAAACACACTCTGCTTTTGAGAAAAGAGCACTCTTCTACTCTCCTGTGTTTCCTATAGGGCCAGAACAGTGAGCTTGCTCAGAACAAAAGAACTGTGCTTCCAACGTACTGGCCATATCTAGTTCATCTCCACTTATGAAATTGACGAGAATAGTAGCTTCTTTTCAGTCCAATACACTGTACTTGCTGGGAACAGACGCGAGTGCAATTTGCACTGTGTATGGCAAATGGAGCGCAATAGTGACTCTTCTTACCAGAAACAACTCTTGCTTGTAGGACAAGAAACTGCATGTGATACAACTCCATTTAGGACTGGGAAACAAACACTAGCTCGCCTACAAGAAACACACTCTGCTTTTGAGAAAAGAGCACTCTTCTACTCTCCTGTGTTTCCTATAGGGCCAGAACAGTGAGCTTGCTCAGAACAAAAGCACTGTGCTTCCGACACATGGGCCATATCTAGTTCAACTCTACTTAGGAAACTGACGAGAACAGTAGCTTCTCTTCAGTCCTATACACTGTACTTGCTGGGAACAGACGCGAGTGCTCTTTGCACTGTGCATGGCGAATGGAGCACAAAAGTGACTCCGTTTACCACAAAACAACTTTTACTCATAGGACCAGAAACTGCATGTGATTCAAATCCTTTTCTGATTGGGAAACAAACACTAGCTCGCCTTACAAGAAACACACTCTGCTTTTGAGAAAAGAGCACTCTTCTAATCTACTGTGTTTCCTATAGGGCCAGAACAGTGAGCTTGCTCAGAACAAAAGAACTGTGCTTCCGACATACGGGCCATGTCTAGTTCAACTCCACTTAGGAAACTGACGAGAACAGTAGCTTCTCTTCAGTCCAATACACTGTACTTGATGGGAACAGACGCGAGTGCTATTTGCACTGTGTATGGCAATGGGAGCTCAATAGTGACTCTTCTTACCAGAAAACAACTCTTGCTCCTAGGACAGGAAACTGCATGTGATTCAACTCCATTTAGGACTGGGAAACAAACACTAGCTTGCCTTACAAGAAACACACTCTGCTTTTGAGAAAGAGCACTCTTCTAATCTACTGTGTTTCCTACAGGGCCAGAACAGTGAGCTTGCTCAGAACAAAACAACTGTGCTTCCTTCACACACGGGCCATATCTAGTTCATCTCCACTTAGGAAACTGACGAGAACAGTAGCTTCTCTTCAGTCCAATACACTGTACTTGCTGGGAACAAATGCGAGTGCTATTTGCATTGTGTATAGCAATGGGAGCACAATAGTGACTCTTCTTACCAGAAAAAAATCTCTTGCTTGTAGGACAGGAAACTGCATGTGATTCAACTCCATTTAGGACTGGGAAACAAACACTAGCTCGCCTTACAAAAAACACACTCTGCTTTTGAGAAAAGAGCACTCTTCTAATCTACTGTGTTTCCTATAGGGCCAGAACAGTGAGCTTGCTCAGAACAAAAGAACTGTGCTTCCGACATACGGGCCAATCTAGTTCAACTCCACTTAGGAAAATGATGAGAACAGTAACTTCTCTTCAGTCCAATACACTGTACTTGCTGGGAACAGACGCTAGTGCTCTTTGCACTGTGTATGGCAATGGGAGCGCAATAGTGACTCTCTTTACCAGAAAACAACTCTTGTTCATAGGACCAGAAACTGCATGTGATTCAAATCCTTTTCTGATTGGGAAACAAACACTAGCTCGCCTTACAAGAAACACACTCTACTTTTGAGAGAAGAGCACTCTTCTAATCTACTGTGTTTCCTATAGGGCCAGAACATTGAGCTTGCTCAGAACAAAAGAACTGTGCTTCCAACACACGGGCCATACTTAGTTCAACTCTGCTTAGGAAACTAGCGAGAACAGTATCTTCTCTTCAGTCCAATACACTGTACTTGATGGGAACAGATGCCAGTGCTATTTGCACTGTGTATGGCAAATGGAGCGCAACAGTGACTCTTCTTACCAGAAAACAACTCTTGCTCTTAGGACCAGAAACTGCATGTTATTCAACTCCATTTCCGACTTGGAAACAAATAGTAGCTCGCCTTACAAAAATAAAAAACTCTGCTTTCGAAAAAAGAGCACTCTTCTAATCTACTGTGTTTCCTATAGGGCCAGAAGAGTAAGCTTGCTCAGAACAAAAGAATTGTGCTTCAGGTGTACGGGCCATATCTAGTTCAACTCCACTTAGGAAACTGACGAGAACAGTAGCTTCTCTTCAGTCCAATACACTGTACTTGCTGGGAAAAGAGGCGAGAGCTCTTTGCACTGTGTATGGCAATGGGAGCGCAATAGTGTCTCTTTTTACCACAAAACAACTTTTGTTCATAGGACCAGAAACTGCATGTGATTCAAATCCTTTTCTGATTGGGAAACAAACACTAGCTCGCCTTAAAGAAACACATTCTGCTTTTGAGAAAAGAGCACTCTTCTAATCTACTGTGTTTCTTATAGGGCCAGAACAGTGAGCTTGCTCAGAACAAAAGCACTGTGCTTCCAACACACGGGACATATCTAGTTCAACTCTGCTTAGGAAACTGACAAGAACAGTAGCTTCTCTTCAGTCCAATACACTATACTTGTTGGGAACAGACGCGAGTGCTCTTTGCACTGTGTATGGTGAATAGAGCACAAAAGTGACTCTTTTTTACCACAAAACAACTCTTGCTCATAGGACCAGAAACTGCATGTGATTCAAATCCTTTTCTGATTGGGAAACAAACACTAGCTCGCCTTACAAGAAACACACTCTGCTTTTGAGAAAAGAGCACTCTTCTCATCTACACTGTTTCCTATAGGGCCAGATCAGTGAGCTTACTCAGAACAAAAGAACTGTGCTTCCGACACAGGGGCCATATCTAGTTCAACTCCACTTAGGAAACTGACGAGAACAGTAGCTTCTCTTCAGTCCAATACACTGTACTTGATGGGAACAGACGCGAAGTGCTATTTGCACTGTGTATGGCAATGGGAGCTCAATAGTGACTCTTCTTACCAGAAAACAACTCTTGCTCCTAGGACAGGAAACTGCATGTGATTCAACTCCATTTAGGACTGGGAAACAAACACTAGCTTGCCTTACAAGAAACACACTCTGCTTTTGAGAAAAGAGCACTCTTCTAATCTACTGTGTTTCCTACAGGGCCAGAACAGTGAGCTTGCTCAGAACAAAACAACTGTGCTTCCTTCACACACGGGCCATATCTAGTTCATCTCCACTTAGGAAACTGACGAGAACAGTAGCTTCTCTTCAGTCCAATACACTGTACTTGCTGGGAACAAATGCGAGTGCTATTTGCATTGTGTATAGCAATGGGAGCACAATAGTGACTCTTCTTACCAGAAAAAAATCTCTTGCTTGTAGGACAGGAAACTGCATGTGATTCAACTCCATTTAGGACTGGGAAACAAACACTAGCTCGCCTTACAAAAAACACACTCTGCTTTTGAGAAAAGAGCACTCTTCTAATCTACTGTGTTTCCTATAGGGCCAGAACAGTGAGCTTGCTCAGAACAAAAGAACTGTGCTTCCAACACACGGGCCATACTTAGTTCAACTCTGCTTAGGAAACTAGCGAGAACAGTAGCTTCTCTTCAGTCCAATACACTGTGCTTGCTGGGAACAGACGCCAGTGCTATTTGCACTGTGATTGGCAAATGGAGCGCAACAGTGACTCTTCTTACCAGAAAACAACTCTTGCTCGTAGGACCAGAAACTGCATGTTATTCAACTCCATTTCCGACTTGGAAACAAATAGTAGCTCGCCTTACAAAAAAACAAACTCTGCTTTTGAAAAAAGAGCACTCTTCTAATCTACTGTGTTTCCTATAGGGCCAGAAGAGTGAGCTTGCTCAGAACAAAAGAACTTTGCTTCCAGTGTACGGGCCATATCTAGTTCAACTCCACTTAGGAAACTGACGAGAACAGTAGCTTCTCTTCAGTCCAATACACTGTACTTGCTGGGAACAGACACCAGTGCTCTTTGCACTGTGTATGGCAATGGGAGCGCAATAGTGACTCTTCTTACCAGAAACAACTCTTGCTCATAGGACAAGAAATTGCATGTGATTCAACTCCATTTAGGACTGGGAAACAAACACTAGCATGCCTTACAAGAAACACACTCTGCTTTTGAGAAAAGAGCACTCTTCTACTCTCCTGTGTTTCCTATAGGGCCAGAACAGTGAGCTTGCTCAGAACAAAAGCACTGTGCTTCCGACACACGGGCCATATCTAGTTCAACTCTGCTTAGGAAACTGATGAGAACAGTAGCTTCTCTTCAGTCCAATACACTGTACTTGCTGGGAACAGACGCGAGTGCTATTTGCACTGTGTATGGCAAATGGAGCGAAACAGTGACTCTTCTTACCAGAAACAACTCTTGCTCATGGGACAGGAAACTGCATGTGATTCAACTCCATTTAGGACTGGGAAACAAACACTAGCTCGCCTTACAAGAAACACACTCTGCTTTTGAGAAAAGAGCACTCTTCTAATCTACTGTGTTTCCTACAGGGCCAGAACAGTGAGCTTGCTCAGAACAAAACAACTGTGCTTCCTTCACACACGGGCCATATCTAGTTCATCTCCACTTAGGAAACTGACGAGAACAGTAGCTTCTCTTCAGTCCAGTACACTGTACTTGCTGGGTACAGACGCGAGTGCTATTTGCACTGTGTATGGCAATGGGAGTGCAATAGTGACTCTTCTTACCAGAAAACAACTCTTGCTCGTAGGACCAGAAACTGTATGTTATTCAACTCCATTTCTGTCTGGGAAACAAATAGTAGCTCGCCTTACAAGAAACACACTCTGCTTTTGAGAAAAGAGCACTCTTCTAATCTACTGTGTTTCCTATAGGGCCAGAACAGTGAGCTTGCTAAGAACAAAAGAACTGTGCTTCCAAGGTACGGACCATGTCTAGTTCAACTCCACTTAGGAAACTGACGAGAACAGTAGCTTCTCTTCAGTCCAATACACTGTACTTGCTGTGAACAGATGCGAGTGCTATTTGCACTGTGTATGGCAATGGGAGCACAATAGTGACTCTTCTTACCAGAAAACAACTCTTCCTTGTAGGACAGGAAACTGCATGTGATTCAACTCCATTTAGGACTGGGAAACAAACACTAGCTCGCCTTACAAGAAACACACTCTGCTTTTGAGAAAAGAGCACTCTTCTACTCTCCTGTGTTTCCTATAGGGCCAGAACAGTGAGCTTGCTCAGAACAAAAGAACTGTGCTTCCAACGTACTGGCCATATCTAGTTCATCTCCACTTATGAAATTGACGAGAATAGTAGCTTCTTTTCAGTCCAATACACTGTACTTGCTGGGAACAGACGCGAGTGCAATTTGCACTGTGTATGGCAAATGGAGCGCAATAGTGACTCTTCTTACCAGAAACAACTCTTGCTTGTAGGACAAGAAACTGCATGTGATACAACTCCATTTAGGACTGGGAAACAAACACTAGCTCGCCTACAAGAAACACACTCTGCTTTTGAGAAAAGAGCACTCTTCTACTCTCCTGTGTTTCCTATAGGGACAGAACAGTGAGCTTGCTCAGAACAAAAGCACTGTGCTTCCGACACATGGGCCATATCTAGTTCAACTCTACTTAGGAAACTGACGAGAACAGTAGCTTCTCTTCAGTCCTATACACTGTACTTGCTGGGAACAGACGCGAGTGCTCTTTGCACTGTGCATGGCGAATGGAGCACAAAAGTGACTCCGTTTACCACAAAACAACTTTTACTCATAGGACCAGAAACTGCATGTGATTCAAATCCTTTTCTGATTGGGAAACAAACACTAGCTCGCCTTACAAGAAACACACTCTGCTTTTGAGAAAAGAGCACTCTTCTAATCTACTGTGTTTCCTATAGGGCCAGAACAGTGAGCTTGCTCAGAACAAAAGAACTGTGCTTCCGACATACGGGCCATGTCTAGTTCAACTCCACTTAGGAAACTGACGAGAACAGTAGCTTCTCTTCAGTCCAATACACTGTACTTGATGGGAACAGACGCGAGTGCTATTTGCACTGTGTATGGCAATGGGAGCTCAATAGTGACTCTTCTTACCAGAAAACAACTCTTGCTCCTAGGACAGGAAACTGCATGTGATTCAACTCCATTTAGGACTGGGAAACAAACACTAGCTTGCCTTACAAGAAACACACTCTGCTTTTGAGAAAAGAGCACTCTTCTAATCTACTGTGTTTCCTACAGGGCCAGAACAGTGAGCTTGCTCAGAACAAAACAACTGTGCTTCCTTCACACACGGGCCATATCTAGTTCATCTCCACTTAGGAAACTGACGAGAACAGTAGCTTCTCTTCAGTCCAATACACTGTACTTGCTGGGAACAAATGCGAGTGCTATTTGCATTGTGTATAGCAATGGGAGCACAATAGTGACTCTTCTTACCAGAAAAAAATCTCTTGCTTGTAGGACAGGAAACTGCATGTGATTCAACTCCATTTAGGACTGGGAAACAAACACTAGCTCGCCTTACAAGAAACACACTCTGCTTTTGAGAAAAGAGCACTCTTCTAATCTACTGTGTTTCCTATAGGGCCAGAACAGTGAGCTTGCTCAGAACAAAAGAACTGTGCTTCCGACATACGGGCCAATCTAGTTCAACTCCACTTAGGAAAATGATGAGAACAGTAACTTCTCTTCAGTCCAATACACTGTACTTGCTGGGAACAGACGCTAGTGCTCTTTGCACTGTGTATGGCAATGGGAGCGCAATAGTGACTCTCTTTACCAGAAAACAACTCTTGTTCATAGGACCAGAAACTGCATGTGATTCAAATCCTTTTCTGATTGGGAAACAAACACTAGCTCGCCTTACAAGAAACACACTCTGCTTTTGAGAGAAGAGCACTCTTCTAATCTACTGTGTTTCCTATAGGGCCAGAACATTGAGCTTGCTCAGAACAAAAGAACTGTGCTTCCAACACACGGGCCATACTTAGTTCAACTCTGCTTAGGAAACTAGCGAGAACAGTATCTTCTCTTCAGTCCAATACACTGTACTTGATGGGAACAGATGCCAGTGCTATTTGCACTGTGTATGGCAAATGGAGCGCAACAGTGACTCTTCTTACCAGAAAACAACTCTTGCTCTTAGGACCAGAAACTGCATGTTATTCAACTCCATTTCCGACTTGGAAACAAATAGTAGCTCGCCTTACAAAAATAAAAAACTCTGCTTTCGAAAAAAGAGCACTCTTCTAATCTACTGTGTTTCCTATAGGGCCAGAAGAGTAAGCTTGCTCAGAACAAAAGAATTGTGCTTCAGGTGTACGGGCCATATCTAGTTCAACTCCACTTAGGAAACTGACGAGAACAGTAGCTTCTCTTCAGTCCAATACACTGTACTTGCTGGGAAAAGAGGCGAGAGCTCTTTGCACTGTGTATGGCAATGGGAGCGCAATAGTGTCTCTTTTTACCACAAAACAACTTTTGTTCATAGGACCAGAAACTGCATGTGATTCAAATCCTTTTCTGATTGGGAAACAAACACTAGCTCGCCTTAAAGAAACACATTCTGCTTTTGAGAAAAGAGCACTCTTCTAATCTACTGTGTTTCTTATAGGGCCAGAACAGTGAGCTTGCTCAGAACAAAAGCACTGTGCTTCCAACACACGGGACATATCTAGTTCAACTCTGCTTAGGAAACTGACAAGAACAGTAGCTTCTCTTCAGTCCAATACACTATACTTGTTGGGAACAGACGCGAGTGCTCTTTGCACTGTGTATGGTGAATAGAGCACAAAAGTGACTCTTTTTTACCACAAAACAACTCTTGCTCATAGGACCAGAAACTGCATGTGATTCAAATCCTTTTCTGATTGGGAAACAAACACTAGCTCGCCTTACAAGAAACACACTCTGCTTTTGAGAAAAGAGCACTCTTCTCATCTACACTGTTTCCTATAGGGCCAGATCAGTGAGCTTACTCAGAACAAAAGAACTGTGCTTCCGACACAGGGGCCATATCTAGTTCAACTCCACTTAGGAAACTGACGAGAACAGTAGCTTCTCTTCAGTCCAATACACTGTACTTGATGGGAACAGACGCGAAGTGCTATTTGCACTGTGTATGGCAATGGGAGCTCAATAGTGACTCTTCTTACCAGAAAACAACTCTTGCTCCTAGGACAGGAAACTGCATGTGATTCAACTCCATTTAGGACTGGGAAACAAACACTAGCTTGCCTTACAAGAAACACACTCTGCTTTTGAGAAAAGAGCACTCTTCTAATCTACTGTGTTTCCTACAGGGCCAGAACAGTGAGCTTGCTCAGAACAAAACAACTGTGCTTCCTTCACACACGGGCCATATCTAGTTCATCTCCACTTAGGAAACTGACGAGAACAGTAGCTTCTCTTCAGTCCAATACACTGTACTTGCTGGGAACAAATGCGAGTGCTATTTGCATTGTGTATAGCAATGGGAGCACAATAGTGACTCTTCTTACCAGAAAAAAATCTCTTGCTTGTAGGACAGGAAACTGCATGTGATTCAACTCCATTTAGGACTGGGAAACAAACACTAGCTCGCCTTACAAAAAGCACACTCTGCTTTTGAGAAAAGAGCACTCTTCTAATCTACTGTGTTTCCTATAGGGCCAGAACAGTGAGCTTGCTCAGAACAAAAGAACTGTGCTTCCAACACACGGGCCATACTTAGTTCAACTCTGCTTAGGAAACTAGCGAGAACAGTAGCTTCTCTTCAGTCCAATACACTGTGCTTGCTGGGAACAGACGCCAGTGCTATTTGCACTGTGATTGGCAAATGGAGCGCAACAGTGACTCTTCTTACCAGAAAACAACTCTTGCTCGTAGGACCAGAAACTGCATGTTATTCCACTCCATTTCCGACTTGGAAACAAATAGTAGCTCGCCTTACAAAAAAACAAACTCTGCTTTTGAAAAAAGAGCACTCTTCTAATCTACTGTGTTTCCTATAGGGCCAGAAGAGTGAGCTTGCTCAGAACAAAAGAACTTTGCTTCCAGTGTACGGGCCATATCTAGTTCAACTCCACTTAGGAAACTGACGAGAACAGTAGCTTCTCTTCAGTCCAATACACTGTACTTGCTGGGAACAGAGGCCAGTGCTCTTTGCACTGTGTATGGCAATGGGAGCGCAATAGTGACTCTTTTTACCACAAAACAACTTTTGTTCATAGGACCAGAAACTGTATGTGATTCAAATCCTTTTCTGATTGGGAAACAAACACTAGCTCGCCTTACAAGAAACACATTCTGCTTTTGAGAAAAGAGCACTCTTCTAATCTACTGTGTTTCCTATAGGGCCAGAAGAGTGAGCTTGCTCAGAACAAAAGAACTGTGCTTCCGACACACGGGCCATATCTAGTTCAACTCTGCTTAGGAAACTGACAAGAACAGTAGCTTCTCTTCAGTCCAATACACTGTACTTGCTGGGAACAGACGTGAGTGCTATTTGCACTGAGTATGGCAAAAGGAGCGCAATAGTTACTCTTCTTACCAGAAACAACTCTTGCTCATAGGACAAGAAATTGCATGTGATTCAACTCCATTTAGGACTGGGAAACAAACACTAGCATGCCTTACAAGAAACACACTCTGCTTTTGAGAAAAGAGCACTCTTCTACTCTCCTGTGTTTCCTATAGGGCCAGAACAGTGAGCTTGCTCAGAACAAAAGCACTGTGCTTCCGACACACGGCCATATCTAGTTCAACTCTGCTTAGGAAACTGACAAGAACAGTAGCTTCTCTTCAGTCCAATACACTGTACTTGCTGGGAACAGACGCGAGTGCTATTTGCACTGTGTATGGCAAATGGAGCGAAACAGTGACTCTTCTTACCAGAAACAACTCTTGCTCGTAGGACAAGAAACTGCATGTGATTCAACTCCATTTAGGACTGGGAAACAAACACTAGCTCGCCTACAAGAAACACACTCTGCTTTTGAGAAAAGAGCACTCTTCTAATCTACTGTGTTTCCTATAGGGCCAGAACAGTGAGCTTGCTCAGAACAAAAGCACTGTGCTTCCAACGTATGGGCCATATCTATTGTAACTCCACTTAGGAAACTGCCAAGAACAGTAGCTTCTCTTCAGTCCAATACACTGTACTTGCTGGGAACAGACGCCAGTGCTATTTGTACTGTGTATCGCGAATGGAGCACAAAAGTGACTCTTTTAAACACAAAACAACTCTTGCTCATAGGACCAGAAGCTGCATGTGATTCAAATCCTTTTCTGTTTGGGAAACAAACACTAGCTCGCCTTACAAGAAACACACTCTGCTTTTGAGAAAAGAGCACTCTTCTAATCTACTGTGTTTCCTATAGGGCCAGAAGAGTGAGCTTGCTCAGAACAAAAGAACTGTGCTTCTGATGTACAGGCCATATGTAGTTCAACTCCACTTAGGAAACTGACGAGAACAGTAGCTTCTCTTCAGTCCAATACACTGTACTTGCTGGGAACAGACGAGAGTGCTATTTGCACTGTGTATGGCAAAGGGAGCACAATAGTGACTCTTCTTACCAGAAACAACTCTTGCTCATAGGACAAGAAATTGCATGTGATTCAACTCCATTTAGGACTGGGAAACAAACACTAGCTCGCCTACAAGAAACACACTCTGCTTTTGAGAAAAGAGCACTCTTCTACTCTCCTGTGTTTCCTATAGGGACAGAACAGTGAGCTTGCTCAGAACAAAAGCACTGTGCTTCCGACACACGGGCCATATCTAGTTCAACTCTACTTAGGAAACTGACGAGAACAGTAGCTTCTCTTCAGTCCTATACACTGTACTTGCTGGGAACAGACGAGAGTGCTCTTTGCACTGTGCATGGCGAATGGAGCACAAAAGTGACTCCGTTTACCACAAAACAACTTTTACTCATAGGACCAGAAACTGCATGTGATTCCAAATCTTTTCTGATTGGGAAACAAACACTAGTTCGCCTTACAAGAAACACACTCTGCTTTTGAGAAAAGAGCACTCTTCTAATCTACTGTGTTTCCTATAGGGCCAGAACAGTGAGCTTGCTCAGAACAAAAGAACTGTGCTTCCGACATACGGGCCATGTCTAGTTCAACTCCACTTAGGAAACTGACGAGAACAGTAGCTTCTCTTCAGTCCAATACACTGTACTTGATGGGAACAGACGCGAGTGCTATTTGCACTGTGTATGGCAATGGGAGCTCAATAGTGACTCTTCTTACCAGAAAACAACTCTTGCTCCTAGGACAGGAAACTGCATGTGATTCAACTCCATTTAGGACTGGGAAACAAACACTAGCTCGCCTTACAAGAAACACACTCTGCTTTTGAGAAAAGAGCACTCTTCTTATCTACTGTGTTTCCTACAGGGCCAGAACAGTGAGCTTGCTCAGAACAAAACAACTGTGCTTCCTTCACACACGGGCCATATCTAGTTCATCTCCACTTAGGAAACTGACGAGAACAGTAGCTTCTCTTCAGTCCAATACACTGTACTTGCTGGGAACAAATGCGAGTGCTATTTGCATTGTGTATAGCAATGGGAGCACAATAGTGACTCTTCTTACCAGAAAAAAATCTCTTGCTTGTAGGACAGGAAACTGCATGTGATTCAACTCCATTTAGGACTGGGAAACAAACACTAGCTCGCCTTACAAAAAACACACTCTGCTTTTGAGAAAAGAGCACTCTTCTAATCTACTGTGTTTCCTATAGGGCCAGAACAGTGAGCTTGCTCAGAACAAAAGAACTGTGCTTCCAACACACGGGCCATACTTAGTTCAACTCTGCTTAGGAAACTAGCGAGAACAGTAGCTTCTCTTCAGTCCAATACACTGTGCTTGCTGGGAACAGACGCCAGTGCTATTTGCACTGTGATTGGCAAATGGAGCGCAACAGTGACTCTTCTTACCAGAAAACAACTCTTGCTCGTAGGACCAGAAACTGCATGTTATTCAACTCCATTTCCGACTTGGAAACAAATAGTAGCTCGCCTTACAAAAAAACAAACTCTGCTTTTGAAAAAAGAGCACTCTTCTAATCTACTGTGTTTCCTATAGGGCCAGAAGAGTGAGCTTGCTCAGAACAAAAGAACTTTGCTTCCAGTGTACGGGCCATATCTAGTTCAACTCCACTTAGGAAACTGACGAGAACAGTAGCTTCTCTTCAGTCCAATACACTGTACTTGCTGGGAACAGACGCCAGTGCTCTTTGCACTGTGTATGGCAATGGGAGCGCAATAGTGACTCTTCTTACCAGAAACAACTCTTGCTCATAGGACAAGAAATTGCATGTGATTCAACTCCATTTAGGACTGGGAAACAAACACTAGCATGCCTTACAAGAAACACACTCTGCTTTTGAGAAAAGAGCACTCTTCTACTCTCCTGTGTTTCCTATAGGGCCAGAACAGTGAGCTTGCTCAGAACAAAAGCACTGTGCTTCCGACACACGGGCCATATCTAGTTCAACTCTGCTTAGGAAACTGATGAGAACAGTAGCTTCTCTTCAGTCCAATACACTGTACTTGCTGGGAACAGACGCGAGTGCTATTTGCACTGTGTATGGCAAATGGAGCGAAACAGTGACTCTTCTTACCAGAAACAACTCTTGCTCATGGGACAGGAAACTGCATGTGATTCAACTCCATTTAGGACTGGGAAACAAACACTAGCTCGCCTTACAAGAAACACACTCTGCTTTTGAGAAAAGAGCACTCTTCTAATCTACTGTGTTTCCTACAGGGCCAGAACAGTGAGCTTGCTCAGAACAAAACAACTGTGCTTCCTTCACACACGGGCCATATCTAGTTCATCTCCACTTAGGAAACTGACGAGAACAGTAGCTTCTCTTCAGTCCAGTACACTGTACTTGCTGGGTACAGACGCGAGTGCTATTTGCACTGTGTATGGCAATGGGAGTGCAATAGTGACTCTTCTTACCAGAAAACAACTCTTGCTCGTAGGACCAGAAACTGTATGTTATTCAACTCCATTTCTGTCTGGGAAACAAATAGTAGCTCGCCTTACAAGAAACACACTCTGCTTTTGAGAAAAGAGCACTCTTCTAATCTACTGTGTTTCCTATAGGGCCAGAACAGTGAGCTTGCTAAGAACAAAAGAACTGTGCTTCCAAGGTACGGGCCATGTCTAGTTCAACTCCACTTAGGAAACTGACGAGAACAGTAGCTTCTCTTCAGTCCAATACACTGTACTTGCTGTGAACAGATGCGAGTGCTATTTGCACTGTGTATGGCAATGGGAGCACAATAGTGACTCTTCTTACCAGAAAACAACTCTTCCTTGTAGGACAGGAAACTGCATGTGATTCAACTCCATTTAGGACTGGGAAACAAACACTAGCTCGCCTTACAAGAAACACACTCTGCTTTTGAGAAAAGAGCACTCTTCTACTCTCCTGTGTTTCCTATAGGGCCAGAACAGTGAGCTTGCTCAGAACAAAAGAACTGTGCTTCCAACGTACTGGCCATATCTAGTTCATCTCCACTTATGAAATTGACGAGAATAGTAGCTTCTTTTCAGTCCAATACACTGTACTTGCTGGGAACAGACGCGAGTGCAATTTGCACTGTGTATGGCAAATGGAGCGCAATAGTGACTCTTCTTACCAGAAACAACTCTTGCTTGTAGGACAAGAAACTGCATGTGATACAACTCCATTTAGGACTGGGAAACAAACACTAGCTCGCCTACAAGAAACACACTCTGCTTTTGAGAAAAGAGCACTCTTCTACTCTCCTGTGTTTCCTATAGGGACAGAACAGTGAGCTTGCTCAGAACAAAAGCACTGTGCTTCCGACACATGGGCCATATCTAGTTCAACTCTACTTAGGAAACTGACGAGAACAGTAGCTTCTCTTCAGTCCTATACACTGTACTTGCTGGGAACAGACGCGAGTGCTCTTTGCACTGTGCATGGCGAATGGAGCACAAAAGTGACTCCGTTTACCACAAAACAACTTTTACTCATAGGACCAGAAACTGCATGTGATTCAAATCCTTTTCTGATTGGGAAACAAACACTAGCTCGCCTTACAAGAAACACACTCTGCTTTTGAGAAAAGAGCACTCTTCTAATCTACTGTGTTTCCTATAGGGCCAGAACAGTGAGCTTGCTCAGAACAAAAGAACTGTGCTTCCGACATACGGGCCATGTCTAGTTCAACTCCACTTAGGAAACTGACGAGAACAGTAGCTTCTCTTCAGTCCAATACACTGTACTTGATGGGAACAGACGCGAGTGCTATTTGCACTGTGTATGGCAATGGGAGCTCAATAGTGACTCTTCTTACCAGAAAACAACTCTTGCTCCTAGGACAGGAAACTGCATGTGATTCAACTCCATTTAGGACTGGGAAACAAACACTAGCTTGCCTTACAAGAAACACACTCTGCTTTTGAGAAAAGAGCACTCTTCTAATCTACTGTGTTTCCTACAGGGCCAGAACAGTGAGCTTGCTCAGAACAAAACAACTGTGCTTCCTTCACACACGGGCCATATCTAGTTCATCTCCACTTAGGAAACTGACGAGAACAGTAGCTTCTCTTCAGTCCAATACACTGTACTTGCTGGGAACAAATGCGAGTGCTATTTGCATTGTGTATAGCAATGGGAGCACAATAGTGACTCTTCTTACCAGAAAAAAATCTCTTGCTTGTAGGACAGGAAACTGCATGTGATTCAACTCCATTTAGGACTGGGAAACAAACACTAGCTCGCCTTACAAAAAACACACTCTGCTTTTGAGAAAAGAGCACTCTTCTAATCTACTGTGTTTCCTATAGGGCCAGAACAGTGAGCTTGCTCAGAACAAAAGAACTGTGCTTCCGACATACGGGCCAATCTAGTTCAACTCCACTTAGGAAAATGATGAGAACAGTAACTTCTCTTCAGTCCAATACACTGTACTTGCTGGGAACAGACGCTAGTGCTCTTTGCACTGTGTATGGCAATGGGAGCGCAATAGTGACTCTCTTTACCAGAAAACAACTCTTGTTCATAGGACCAGAAACTGCATGTGATTCAAATCCTTTTCTGATTGGGAAACAAACACTAGCTCGCCTTACAAGAAACACACTCTGCTTTTGAGAGAAGAGCACTCTTCTAATCTACTGTGTTTCCTATAGGGCCAGAACATTGAGCTTGCTCAGAACAAAAGAACTGTGCTTCCAACACACGGGCCATACTTAGTTCAACTCTGCTTAGGAAACTAGCGAGAACAGTATCTTCTCTTCAGTCCAATACACTGTACTTGATGGGAACAGATGCCAGTGCTATTTGCACTGTGTATGGCAAATGGAGCGCAACAGTGACTCTTCTTACCAGAAAACAACTCTTGCTCTTAGGACCAGAAACTGCATGTTATTCAACTCCATTTCCGACTTGGAAACAAATAGTAGCTCGCCTTACAAAAATAAAAAACTCTGCTTTCGAAAAAAGAGCACTCTTCTAATCTACTGTGTTTCCTATAGGGCCAGAAGAGTAAGCTTGCTCAGAACAAAAGAATTGTGCTTCAGGTGTACGGGCCATATCTAGTTCAACTCCACTTAGGAAACTGACGAGAACAGTAGCTTCTCTTCAGTCCAATACACTGTACTTGCTGGGAAAAGAGGCGAGAGCTCTTTGCACTGTGTATGGCAATGGGAGCGCAATAGTGTCTCTTTTTACCACAAAACAACTTTTGTTCATAGGACCAGAAACTGCATGTGATTCAAATCCTTTTCTGATTGGGAAACAAACACTAGCTCGCCTTAAAGAAACACATTCTGCTTTTGAGAAAAGAGCACTCTTCTAATCTACTGTGTTTCTTATAGGGCCAGAACAGTGAGCTTGCTCAGAACAAAAGCACTGTGCTTCCAACACACGGGACATATCTAGTTCAACTCTGCTTAGGAAACTGACAAGAACAGTAGCTTCTCTTCAGTCCAATACACTATACTTGTTGGGAACAGACGCGAGTGCTCTTTGCACTGTGTATGGTGAATAGAGCACAAAAGTGACTCTTTTTTACCACAAAACAACTCTTGCTCATAGGACCAGAAACTGCATGTGATTCAAATCCTTTTCTGATTGGGAAACAAACACTAGCTCGCCTTACAAGAAACACACTCTGCTTTTGAGAAAAGAGCACTCTTCTCATCTACACTGTTTCCTATAGGGCCAGATCAGTGAGCTTGCTCAGAACAAAAGAACTGTGCTTCCGACACAGGGGCCATATCTAGTTCAACTCCACTTAGGAAACTGACGAGAACAGTAGCTTCTCTTCAGTCCAATACACTGTACTTGCTGGGAACAGACGCCAGTGCTATTTGCACCGTGTATGGCAAATGGAGCGCAATAGCGACTCTTCTTACCAGAAAACAACTCTTGCTGGTAGGACCAGAAACTGCATGTGATTCAACTCCATTTCTGACTGGGAAACAAATAGTAGCTCGCCTTACAAGAAACACACTCTGCTTTTAAGAAAAGAGCACTCTTCTCATCTACTGTGTTTCCTATAGGGCCACAACAGTGAGCTTGCTCAGAACAAAAGAACTGTGCTTCCAACGTAAGAGCCATATGTATTTCAACTCCACTTACGAAACTGACAAGAACAGTAGCTTCTCTTCAGTCCAATACTCTGTACTTGCTGCGAACAGACGCGAGTGCTATTTGACTGTGTATGGCAAATGGAGCACAATAATGTCTCTTCTTACCAGAAAACAACTCTTGCTCGTAGGACCAGAAACTGCATGTGATTCAACTCCATTTCTGACTGGGAAACAAACACTAGCTCGCCTTACAAGAAACACACTCTGCTTTTGAGAAAAGAGCACTCTTCTAATCTACTGTGTTTCCTATAGGGCCAGAACAGTGAGCTTGCTCAGAACAAAAGAACTGTGCTTCCAACGTACTGGCCATATCTAGTTCATCTCCACTTATGAAATTGACGAGAATAGTAGTTTCTTTTCAGTCCAATACACTGTACTTGCTGGGAACAGACGCGAGTGCAATTTGCACTGTGTATGGCAAATGGAGCGCAATAGTGACTCTTCTTACCAGAAACAACTCTTGCTTGTAGGACAAGAAACTGCATGTGATACAACTCCATTTAGGACTGGGAAACAAACACTAGCTCGCCTACAAGAAACACACTCTGCTTTTGAGAAAAGAGCACTCTTCTACTCTCCTGTGTTTCCTATAGGGACAGAACAGTGAGCTTGCTCAGAACAAAAGCACTGTGCTTCCGACACATGGGCCATATCTAGTTCAACTCTACTTAGGAAACTGACGAGAACAGTAGCTTCTCTTCAGTCCTATACACTGTACTTGCTGGGAACAGACGCGAGTGCTCTTTGCACTGTGCATGGCGAATGGAGCACAAAAGTGACTCCGTTTACCACAAAACAACTTTTACTCATAGGACCAGAAACTGCATGTGATTCAAATCCTTTTCTGATTGGGAAACAAACACTAGCTCGCCTTACAAGAAACACACTCTGCTTTTGAGAAAAGAGCACTCTTCTAATCTACTGTGTTTCCTATAGGGCCAGAACAGTGAGCTTGCTCAGAACAAAAGAACTGTGCTTCCGACATACGGGCCATGTCTAGTTCAACTCCACTTAGGAAACTGACGAGAACAGTAGCTTCTCTTCAGTCCAATACACTGTACTTGATGGGAACAGACGCGAGTGCTATTTGCACTGTGTATGGCAATGGGAGCTCAATAGTGACTCTTCTTACCAGAAAACAACTCTTGCTCCTAGGACAGGAAACTGCATGTGATTCAACTCCATTTAGGACTGGGAAACAAACACTAGCTTGCCTTACAAGAAACACACTCTGCTTTTGAGAAAAGAGCACTCTTCTAATCTACTGTGTTTCCTACAGGGCCAGAACAGTGAGCTTGCTCAGAACAAAACAACTGTGCTTCCTTCACACACGGGCCATATCTAGTTCATCTCCACTTAGGAAACTGACGAGAACAGTAGCTTCTCTTCAGTCCAATACACTGTACTTGCTGGGAACAAATGCGAGTGCTATTTGCATTGTGTATAGCAATGGGAGCACAATAGTGACTCTTCTTACCAGAAAAAAATCTCTTGCTTGTAGGACAGGAAACTGCATGTGATTCAACTCCATTTAGGACTGGGAAACAAACACTAGCTCGCCTTACAAAAAACACACTCTGCTTTTGAGAAAAGAGCACTCTTCTAATCTACTGTGTTTCCTATAGGGCCAGAACAGTGAGCTTGCTCAGAACAAAAGAACTGTGTTTCCAACACACGGGCCATACTTAGTTCAACTCTGCTTAGGAAACTAGCGAGAACAGTAGCTTCTCTTCAGTCCAATACACTGTGCTTGCTGGGAACAGACGCCAGTGCTATTAGCACTGTGATTGGCAAATGGAGCGCAACAGTGACTCTTCTTACCAGAAAACAACTCTTGCTCGTAGGACCAGAAACTGCATGTTATTCAACTCCATTTCCGACTTGGAAACAAATAGTAGCTCGCCTTACAAAAAAACAAACTCTGCTTTTGAAAAAAGAGCACTCTTCTAATCTACTGTGTTTCCTATAGGGCCAGAAGAGTGAGCTTGCTCAGAACAAAAGAACTTTGCTTCCAGTGTACGGGCCATATCTAGTTCAACTCCACTTAGGAAACTGACGAGAACAGTAGCTTCTCTTCAGTCCAATACACTGTACTTGCTGGGAACAGAGGCCAGTGCTCTTTGCACTGTGTATGGCAATGGGAGCGCAATAGTGACTCTTTTTACCACAAAACAACTTTTGTTCATAGGACCAGAAACTGTATGTGATTCAAATCCTTTTCTGATTGGGAAACAAACACTAGCTCGCCTTACAAGAAACACATTCTGCTTTTGAGAAAAGAGCACTCTTCTAATCTACTGTGTTTCCTATAGGGCCAGAAGAGTGAGCTTGCTCAGAACAAAAGAACTGTGCTTCCGACACACGGGCCATATCTAGTTCAACTCTGCTTAGGAAACTGACAAGAACAGTAGCTTCTCTTCAGTCCAATACACAGTACTTGCTGGGAACAGACGTGAGTGCTATTTGCACTGTGTATGGCAAAAGGAGCGCAATAGTTACTCTTCTTACCAGAAACAACTCTTGCTCATAGGACAAGAAATTGCATGTGATTCAACTCCATTTAGTACTGGGAAACAAACACTAGCATGCCTTACGAGAAACACACTCTGCTTTTGAGAAAAGAGCACTCTTCTACTCTCCTGTGTTTCCTATAGGGCCAGAACAGTGAGCTTGCTCAGAACAAAAGCACTGTGCTTCCGACACACGGGCCATATCTAGTTCAACTCTGCTTAGGAAACTGACAAGAACAGTAGCTTCTCTTCAGTCCAATACACTATACTTGCTGGGAACAGACGCGAGTGCTCTTTGCACTGTGTATGGCGAATGGAGCACAAAAGTGACTCTTTTTTACCACAAAACAACTCTTGCTCGTAGGACCAGAAACTGCATGTGATTCAAATCCTTTTCTGATTGGGAAACAAACACTAGCTCGCCTTACAAGAAACATACTCTGCTTTTGAGAAAAGAGCACTCTTCTAATCTACTGTGTTTCCTATAGGGCCAGAACAGTGAGCTTGCTCAGAACAAAAGAACTGTGCTTCCGACATACGGGTCATATCTAGTTCAACTCCACTTAGGAAACTAGCGAGAACAGTAGCTTCTCTTCAGTCCAATACACTGTACTTGCTGGGAACAGACGCGAGTGCTATTTGCACTGTGTATGGCAAATGGAGCGAAACAGTGACTCTTCTTACCAGAAACAACTCTTGCTCGTAGGACAAGAAACTGCATGTGATTCAACTCCATTTAGGACTGGGAAACAAACACTAGCTCGCCTACAAGAAACACACTCTGCTTTTGAGAAAAGAGCACTCTTCTAATCTACTGTGTTTCCTATAGGGCCAGAGCAGTGAGCTTGCTCAGAACAAAAGCACTGTGCTTCCAACGTATGGGCCATATCTATTGTAACTCCACTTAGGAAACTGCCAAGAACAGTAGCTTCTCTTCAGTCCAATACACTGTACTTGCTGGGAACAGACGCCAGTGCTATTTGTACTGTGTATCGCGAATGGAGCACAAAAGTGACTCTTTTTACCACAAAACAACTCTTGCTCATAGGACCAGAAACTGCATGTGATTCAAATCCTTTTCAGTTTGGGAAACAAACACTAGCTCGCCTTACAAGAAACACACTCTGCTTTTGAGAAAAGAGCACTCTTCTAATCTACTGTGTTTCCTATAGGGCCAGAAGAGTGAGCTTGCTCAGAACAAAAGAACTGTGCTTCCGATGTACAGGCCATATCTAGTTCAACTCTGCTTAGGAAACTGACAAGAACAGTAGCTTCTCTTCAGTCCAATACACTATACTTGTTGGGAACAGACGCGAGTGCTCTTTGCACTGTGTATGGCGAATAGAGCAAAAAAGTGACTCTTTTTTTTACCACAAAACAACTCTTGCTCATAGGACCAGAAACTGCATGTGATTCAAATCCTTTTCTGATTGGGAAACAAACACTAGCTCGCCTTACAAGAAAACAGACTCTGCTTTGAGAAAAGAGCACTCTTCTAATCTACTGTGTTTCCTATAGGGCCAGATCAGTGAGCTTGCTCAGAACAAAAGAACTGTGCTTCTGACACAGGGGCCACATCTAGTTCAACTCCACTTAGGAAACTGACGAAAACAGTAGCTTCTCTTCAGTCCAATACACTGTACTTGCTGGGAACAGACGCCAGTGCTATTTGCACTGTGTATGGCAAATGGAGCACAATAGCGACTCTTCTTACCAGAAAACAACTCTTGCTGGTAGGACCAGAAACTGCATGTGATTCAACTCCATTTCTGACTGGGAAACAAATAGTAGCTCGCCTTACAAGAAACACACTCTGCTTTTAAGAAAAGAGCACTCTCCTAATCTACTGTGTTTCCATAGGGCCAGAACAGTGAGCTTGCTCAGAACAAAAGAACTGTGCTTCCGAAGTAAGGGCCATATCTATTTCAACTCCACTTAGGAAACTGACGAGAACAGTACCTTCTCTTCAGTCCAATACACTGTACTTGCTGGGAACAGACGCCAGTGCTCTTTGCACTGTGTATGGCAATGGGAGCGCAATAGTGACTCTTTTTACCACAAAACAACTTTTGTTCATAGGACCAGAAACTGATGTGATTCAAATCCTTTTCTGATTGGGAAACAAACACTAGCTCGCCTTACAAGAAACACATTCTGCTTTTGAGAAAAGAGCACTCTTCTAATCTACTGTGTTTCCTATAGGGCCAGAAGAGTGAGCTTGCTCAGAACAAAAGAACTGTGCTTCCGACACACGGGCCATATCTAGTTCAACTCTGCTTAGGAAACTGACAAGAACAGTAGCTTCTCTTCAGTCCAATACACTGTACTTGCTGGGAACAGACGTGAGTGCTATTTCCACTGTGTATGGCAAAAGGAGCGCAATAGTTACTCTTCTTACCAGAAACAACTCTTGCTCATAGGACAAGAAATTGCATGTGATTCAACTCCATTTAGGACTGGGAACAACACTAGCATGCCTTACGAGAAACACACTCTGCTTTTGAGAAAAGAGCACTCTTCTACTCTCCTGTGTTTCCTATAGGGCCAGAACAGTGAGCTTGCTCAGAACAAAAGCACTGTGCTTCCGACACACGGGCCATATCTAGTTCAACTCTGCTTAGGAAACTGACAAGAACAGTAGCTTCTCTTCAGTCCAATACACTATACTTGCTGGGAACAGACGCGAGTGCTCTTTGCACTGTGTATGGCGAATGGAGCACAAAAGTGACTCTTTTTTACCACAAAACAACTCTTGCTCGTAGGACCAGAAACTGCATGTGATTCAAATCCTTTTCTGATTGGGAAACAAACACTAGCTCGCCTTACAAGAAACATACTCTGCTTTTGAGAAAAGAGCACTCTTCTAATCTACTGTGTTTCCTATAGGGCCAGAACAGTGAGCTTGCTCAGAACAAAAGAACTGTGCTTCCGACATACGGGTCATATCTAGTTCAACTCCACTTAGGAAACTAGCGAGAACAGTAGCTTCTCTTCAGTCCAATACACTGTACTTGCTGGGAACAGACGCGAGTGCTATTTGCACTGTGTATGGCAAATGGAGCGAAACAGTGACTCTTCTTACCAGAAACAACTCTTGCTCGTAGGACAAGAAACTGCATGTGATTCAACTCCATTTAGGACTGGGAAACAAACACTAGCTCGCCTACAAGAAACACACTCTGCTTTTGAGAAAAGAGCACTCTTCTAATCTACTGTGTTTCCTATAGGGCCAGAGCAGTGAGCTTGCTCAGAACAAAAGCACTGTGCTTCCAACGTATGGGCCATATCTATTGTAACTCCACTTAGGAAACTGCCAAGAACAGTAGCTTCTCTTCAGTCCAATACACTGTACTTGCTGGGAACAGACGCCAGTGCTATTTGTACTGTGTATCGCGAATGGAGCACAAAAGTGACTCTTTTTACCACAAAACAACTCTTGCTCATAGGACCAGAAACTGCATGTGATTCAAATCCTTTTCTGTTTGGGAAACAAACACTAGCTCGCCTTACAAGAAACACACTCTGCTTTTGAGAAAAGAGCACTCTTCTAATCTACTGTGTTTCCTATAGGGCCAGAAGAGTGAGCTTGCTCAGAACAAAAGAACTGTGCTTCCGATGTACAGGCCATATCTAGTTCAACTCTGCTTAGGAAACTGACAAGAACAGTAGCTTCTCTTCAGTCCAATACACTATACTTGTTGGGAACAGACGCGAGTGCTCTTTGCACTGTGTATGGCGAATAGAGCAAAAAAGTGACTCTTTTTTTTACCACAAAACCACTCTTGCTCATAGGACCAGAAACTGCATGTGATTCAAATCCTTTTCTGATTGGGAAACAAACACTAGCTCGCCTTACAAGAAACAGACTCTGCTTTTGAGAAAAGAGCACTCTTCTAATCTACTGTGTTTCCTATAGGGCCAGATCAGTGAGCTTGCTCAGAACAAAAGAACTGTGCTTCTGACACAGGGGCCACATCTAGTTCAACTCCACTTAGGAAACTGACGAAAACAGTAGCTTCTCTTCAGTCCAATACACTGTACTTGCTGGGAACAGACGCCAGTGCTATTTGCACTGTGTATGGCAAATGGAGCACAATAGCGACTCTTCTTACCAGAAAACAACTCTTGCTGGTAGGACCAGAAACTGCATGTGATTCAACTCCATTTCTGACTGGGAAACAAATAGTAGCTCGCCTTACAAGAAACACACTCTGCTTTTAAGAAAAGAGCACTCTTCTAATCTACTGTGTTTCCATAGGGCCAGAACAGTGAGCTTGCTCAGAACAAAAGAACTGTGCTTCCGACGTAAGGGCCATATCTATTTCAACTCCACTTAGGAAACTGACGAGAACAGTACCTTCTCTTCAGTCCAATACACTGTACTTGCTGGGAACAGACGCCAGTGCTATTTGCACTGTGTATGGCAAATGGAGCACAATAGTGACTCTTATTACCAGAAAACAACTCTTGCTCGTAGGACCAGAAACTGCATGTTATTCAACTCCTTTTCCGACTAGGAAACAAATAGTAGCTCGCCTTACAAGTAACACACTCTGCTTTGAGAAAAGAGCACTCTTCTAGTCTACTGTGTTTGCTATAGGGCCAGAACAAAAGAGATTGCTCAGAACAAAAGAGCTGTGCTTCCGGTGTACGGACCATATCTAGTTCAACTCCACTTAGGAAACTGACGAGAACAGTAGCTTCTCTTCAGTCCAATACACTGTACTTACTGGGAACAGACGCGAGTGCTATTTGCACTGTGTATGGAATGTGAGCACAATAGTGACTCTTCTTACCAAAAAACAAATCTTGCTCATAGGACCAGAAACTGCATGTGATTCAACTCCATTTCTGACTGAGAAACAAATACTAGCTCGCCTTACAAGAAACACACTCAGCTTTTGAGAAAAGAGCACTCTTATAATCTACTGTGTTTCCTATAGGGCCACAACATTGAGATTGCTTAGAACAAAAGAACTGTGCTTCTGAAGTACGGCCATATCTAGTTCAACTCCACTTAGGAAACTGACGAGAACAGTAGCTTCTCTTCAGTCCAATACACTGTACTTGCTGGGAACAGACGCGAGTGCTATTTGCACTGTGTATGGCAATGGGAGCACAATAGTGACTCTTCTTACCAGAAACAACTCTTGCTCGTAGGACAAGAAACTGCATGTGGTTCAACTCCATTTAGGACTGGGAAACAAACACTAGCTCGACTACAAGAAACACACTCTGCTTTTGAGAAAAGAGCACTCTTCTAATCTACTGTGTTTCCTATAGGGCCAGAACAGTGAGCTTGCTCAGAACAAAAGAATTGTGCTACCTAAGTACAGGCCATATCTAGTTCAACTCTGCTTAGGAAACTGCCAAGAACAGTAGCTTGTCTTCAGTCCAATACACTGTACTTGCTGGGAACAGACGCCAGTGCTCTTTGCACTGTGAATGGCGAATGGAGCACAAAAGTGACTCTTTTTTACCACAAAACAATTCTTGCTCATAGGACCAGAAACTGCATGTGATTCAAATCCTTTTCTGATTGGGAAACAAACACTAGCTCGCCTTACAAGAAACACACTCTGCTTTTGAGAAAAGAGCACTCTTCTAATCTACTGTGTTTCCTATAGGGCCAGAACAGTGAGCTTGCTCAGAACAAAAGAACTGTGCTTCCGACATACGGGTCATATCTAGTTCAACTCCACTTAGGAAACTAGCGAGAACAGTAGCTTCTCTTCAGTCCAATACACTGTACTTGCTGGGAACAGACGCGAGTGCTATTTGCACTGTGTATGGCAAATGGAGCGAAACAGTGACTCTTCTTACCAGAAACAACTCTTGCTCGTAGGACAGGAAACTGCATGTGATTCAACTCCATTTAGGACTGGGAAACAAACACTAGCTCGCCTTACAAGAAACACACTCTGCTTTTGAGAAAAGAGCACTCTTCTAATCTACTGTGTTTCCTACAGGGCCAGAACAGTGAGCTTGCTCAGAACAAAACAACTGTGCTTCCTTCACACACGGGCCATATCTAGTTCATCTCCACTTAGGAAACTGACGAGAACAGTAGCTTCTCTTCAGTCCAGTACACTGTACTTGCTGGGTACAGACGCGAGTGCTATTTGCACTGTGTATGGCAATGGGAGTGCAATAGTGACTCTTCTTACCAGAAAACAACTCTTGCTCGTAGGACCAGAAACTGTATGTTATTCAACTCCATTTCTGACTGGGAAACAAATAGTAGCTCGCCTTACAAGAAACACACTCTGCTTTTGAGAAAAGAGCACTCTTCTAATCTACTGTGTTTCCTATAGGGCCAGAACAGTGAGCTTGCTCAGAACAAAAGAACTGTGCTTCCGACATACGGGCCATGTCTAGTTCAACTCCACTTAGGAAACTGACGAGAACAGTAGCTTCTCTTCAGTCCAATACACTGTACTTGCTGTGAACAGATGCCAGTGCTATTTGCACTGTGCATGGCAATGGGAGCACAATAGTGACTCTTCTTACCAGAAAACAACTCTTCCTTGTAGGACAGGAAACTGCATGTGATTCAACTCCATTTAGGACTGGGAAACAAACACTAGCTCGCCTTACAAGAAACACACTCTGCTTTTGAGAAAAGAGCACTCTTCTACTCTCCTGTGTTTCCTATAGGGCCAGAACAGTAAGATTGCTCAGAACAAAAGAACTGTGCTTCCGACATACGGGCCATGTCTAGTTCAACTCCACTTAGGAAACTGACGAGAACAGTAGCTTCTCTTCAGTCCAATACACTGTACTTGCTGGGAACAAATGCGAGTGCTATTTGCACTGTGTATAGCAATGGGAGCGCAATAGTGACTCTTCTTACCAGAAAAAAACTCTTGCTTGTAGGACAGGAAACTGCATGTGATTCAACTCCATTTAGGACTGGGAAACAAACACTAGCTTGCCTTACAAAAAACACACTCTGCTTTTGAGAAAAGAGCACTCTTCTAATCTACTGTGTTTCCTATAGGGCCAGAACAGTGAGCTTGCTCAGAACAAAAGAACTGTGCTTCCGACGTTAGGGCCAATCTAGTTCAACTCCACTTAGGAAACTGACAAGAACAGTAGCTTCTCTTCAGTCCAATACACTGTACTTGCTGGGAACAGACGCGAGTGCTCTTTGCACTGTGTATGGCAATGGGAGCGCAATAGTGACTCTCTTTACCAGAAAACAACTCTTGTTCATAGGACCAGAAACTGCATGTGATTCAATCCTTTTCTGATTGGGAAACAAACACTAGCTCGCCTTACAAGAAACACACTCTGCTTTTGAGAAAAGAGCACTCTTCTAATCTACTGTGTTTCCTATAGGGCCAGAACATTGAGCTTGCTCAGAACAAAAGAACTGTGCTTCCAACACACGGGCCATACTTAGTTCAACTCTGCTTAGGAAACTATTGAGAACAGTATCTTCTCTTCAGTCCAATACACTGTACTTGCTGGGAACAGATGCCAGTGCTATTTGCACTGTGTATGGCAAATGGAGCGCAACAGTGACTCTTCTTACCAGAAAACAACTCTTGCTCTTCGGACCAGAAACTGCATGTTATTCAACTCCATTTCCGACTTGGAAACAAATAGTAGCTCGCCTTACAAAAAAAAAAAAACTCTGCTTTCGAAAAAAGAGCACTCTTCTAATCTACTGTGTTTCCTATAGGGCCAGAAGAGTGAGCTTGCTCAGAACAAAAGAATTGTGCTTCCGGTGTACGGGCCATATCTAGTTCAACTCCACTTAGGAAACTGACGAGAACAGTAGCTTCTCTTCAGTCCAATACACTGTACTTGCTGGGAAAAGAGGCGAGAGCTCTTTGCACTGTGTATGGCAATGGGAGCGCAATAGTGTCTCTTTTTACCACAAAACAACTTTTGTTCATAGGACCAGAAACTGCATGTGATTCAAATCCTTTTCTGATTGGGAAACAAACACTAGCTCGCCTTAAAGAAACACATTCTGCTTTTGAGAAAAGAGCACTCTTCTAATCTACTGTGTTTCTTATAGGGCCAGAACAGTGAGCTTGCTCAGAACAAAAGCACTGTGCTTCCAACACACGGGACATATCTAGTTCAACTCTGCTTAGGAAACTGACAAGAACAGTAGCTTCTCTTCAGTCCAATACACTATACTTGTTGGGAACAGACGCGAGTGCTCTTTGCACTGTGTATGTTGAATAGAGCACAAAAGTGACTCTTTTTTACCACAAAACAACTCTTGCTCATAGGACCAGAAACTGCATGTGATTCAAATCCTTTTCTGATTGGGAAACAAACACTAGCTCGCCTTACAAGAAACACACTCTGCTTTTGAGAAAAGAGCACTCTTCTCATCTACACTGTTTCCTATAGGGCCAGATCAGTGAGCTTGCTCAGAAAAAAGAACTGTGCTTCCGACACAGGGGCCATATCTAGTTCAACTCCACTTAGGAAACTGACGAGAACAGTAGCTTCTCTTCAGTCCAATACACTGTACTTGCTGGGAACAGACGCCAGTGCTATTTGCACTGTGTATGGCAAATGGAGCGCAATAGCGACTCTTCTTACCAGAAAACAACTCTTGCTGGTAGGACCAGAAACTGCATGTGATTCAACTCCATTTCTGACTGGGAAACAAATAGTAGCTCGCCGTACAAGAAACACACTCTGCTTTTAAGAAAAGAGCACTCTTCTCATCTACTGTGTTTCCTATAGGGCCACAACAGTGAGCTTGCTCAAAACAAAAGAATTGTGCTTCCAACGTAAGGGCCATATGTATTTCAACTCCACTTACGAAACTGACGAGAACAGTAGCTTCTCTTCAGTCCAATACTCTGTACTTGCTGCGAACAGACGCGAGTGCTATTTGACTGTGTATGGCAAATGGAGCACAATAATGTCTCTTCTTACCAGAAAACAACTCTTGCTCGTAGGACCAGAAACTGCATGTGATTCAACTCCATTTCTGACTGGGAAACAAACACTAGCTCGCCTTACAAGAAACACACTCTGCTTTTGAGAAAAGAGCACTCTTCTAATCTACTGTGTTTCCTATAGGGCCAGAACAGTGAGCTTGCTCAGAACAAAAGAACTGTGCTTCCAACGTACTGGCCATATCTAGTTCATCTCCACTTATGAAATTGACGAGAATAGTAGCTTCTTTTCAGTCCAATACACTGTACTTGCTGGGAACAGACGCGAGTGCAATTTGCACTGTGTATGGCAAATGGAGCGCAATAGTGACTCTTCTTACCAGAAACAACTCTTGCTTGTAGGACAAGAAACTGCATGTGATACAACTCCATTTAGGACTGGGAAACAAACACTAGCTCGCCTACAAGAAACACACTCTGCTTTTGAGAAAAGAGCACTCTTCTACTCTCCTGTGTTTCCTATAGGGACAGAACAGTGAGCTTGCTCAGAACAAAAGCACTGTGCTTCCGACACATGGGCCATATCTAGTTCAACTCTACTTAGGAAACTGACAAGAACAGTAGCTTCTCTTCAGTCCTATACACTGTACTTGCTGGGAACAGACGCGAGTGCTCTTTGCACTGTGCATGGCGAATGGAGCACAAAAGTGACTCCATTTACCACAAAACAACTTTTACTCATAGGACCAGAAACTGCATGTGATTCAAATCCTTTTCTGATTGGGAAACAAACACTAGCTCGCCTTACAAGAAACACACTCTGCTTTTGAGAAAAGAGCACTCTTCTAATCTACTGTGTTTCCTATAGGGCCAGAACAGTGAGCTTGCTCAGAACAAAAGAACTGTGCTTCCAACGTACTGGCCATATCTAGTTCATCTCCACTTATGAAATTGACGAGAATAGTAGCTTCTTATCAGTCCAATACACTGTACTTGCTGGGAACAGACGCGAGTGCAATTTGCACTGTGTATGGCAAATGGAGCGCAATAGTGACTCTTCTTACCAGAAACAACTCTTGCTTGTAGGACAAGAAACTGCATGTGATACAACTCCATTTAGGACTGGGAAACAAACACTAGCTCGCCTACAAGAAACACACTCTGCTTTTGAGAAAAGAGCACTCTTCTACTCTCCTGTGTTTCCTATAGGGACAGAACAGTGAGCTTGCTCAGAACAAAAGCACTGTGCTTCCGACACATGGGCCATATCTAGTTCAACTCTACTTAGGAAACTGACGAGAACAGTAGCTTCTCTTCAGTCCTATACACTGTACTTGATGGGAACAGACGCTAGTGCTATTTGCACTGTGTATGATAATGGGAGCTCAATAGTGACTCTTCTTACCAGAAAACAACTCTTGCTCCTAGGACAGGAAACTGCATGTGATTCAACTCCATTTAGGACTGGGAAACAAACACTAGCTTGCCTTACAAGAAACACACTCTGCTTTTGAGAAAAGAGCACTCTTCTAATCTACTGTGTTTCCTACAGGGCCAGAACAGTGAGCTTGCTCAGAACAAAACAACTGTGCTTCCTTCACACACGGGCCATATCTAGTTCATCTCCACTTAGGAAACTGACGAGAACAGTAGCTTCTCTTCAGTCCAATACACTGTACTTGCTGGGAACAAATGCGAGTGCTATTTGCATTGTGTATAGCAATGGGAGCACAATAGTGACTCTTCTTACCAGAAAAAAATCTCTTGCTTGTAGGACAGGAAACTGCATGTGATTCAACTCCATTTAGGACTGGGAAACAAACACTAGCTCGCCTTACAAAAAACACACTCTGCTTTTGAGAAAAGAGCACTCTTCTAATCTACTGTGTTTCCTATAGGGCCAGAACAGTGAGCTTGCTCAGAACAAAAGAACTGTGCTTCTGACATATGGGCCAATCTAGTTCAACTCCACTTAGGAAACTGACGAGAACAGTAGCTTCTCTTCAGTCCAATACACTGTACTTGCTGGGAACAGATGCCAGTGCTCTTTGCACTGTGTATGGCAATGGGAGCGCAATAGTGACTCTCTTTACCAGAAAACAACTCTTGTTCATAGGACCAGAAACTGCATGTGATTCAAATCCTTTTCTGATTGGGAAACAAACACTAGCTCGCCTTACAAGAAACACACTCTGCTTTTGAGAAAAGAGCACTCTTCTAATCTACTGTGTTTCCTATAGGGCCAGAAGAGTGAGCTTGCTCAGAACAAAAGAACTTTGCTTCCAGTGTACGGGCCATATCTAGTTCAACTCCACTTAGGAAACTGACGAGAACAGTAGCTTCTCTTCAGTCCAATACACTGTACTTGCTGGGAACAGAGGCCAGTGCTCTTTGCACTGTGTATGGCAATGGGAGCGCAATAGTGACTCTTTTTACCACAAAACAACTTTTGTTCATAGGACCAGAAACTGTATGTGATTCAAATCCTTTTCTGATTGGGAAACAAACACTAGCTCGCCTTACAAGAAACACATTCTGCTTTTGAGAAAAGAGCACTCTTCTAATCTACTGTGTTTCCTATAGGGCCAGAAGAGTGAGCTTGCTCAGAACAAAAGAACTGTGCTTCCGACACACGGGCCATATCTAGTTCAACTCTGCTTAGGAAACTGACAAGAACAGTAGCTTCTCTTCAGTCCAATACACTGTACTTGCTGGGAACAGACGTGAGTGCTATTTGCACTGAGTATGGCAAAAGGAGCGCAATAGTTACTCTTCTTACCAGAAACAACTCTTGCTCATAGGACAAGAAATTGCATGTGATTCAACTCCATTTAGGACTGGGAAACAAACACTAGCATGCCTTACAAGAAACACACTCTGCTTTTGAGAAAAGAGCACTCTTCTACTCTCCTGTGTTTCCTATAGGGCCAGAACAGTGAGCTTGCTCAGAACAAAAGCACTGTGCTTCCGACACACGGCCATATCTAGTTCAACTCTGCTTAGGAAACTGACAAGAACAGTAGCTTCTCTTCAGTCCAATACACTGTACTTGCTGGGAACAGACGCGAGTGCTATTTGCACTGTGTATGGCAATGGGAGCTCAATAATGACTCTTCTTACCAGAAAACAACTCTTGCTCCTAGGACAGGAAACTGCATGTGATTCAACTCCATTTAGGACTGGGAAACAAACACTAGCTTGCCTTACAAGAAACACACTCTGCTTTTGAGAAAAGAGCACTCTTCTAATCTACTGTGTTTCCTACAGGGCCAGAACAGTGAACTTGCTCAGAACAAAACAACTGTGCTTCCTTCACACACGGGCCATATCTAGTTCATCTCCACTTAGGAAACTGACGAGAACAGTAGCTTCTCTTCAGTCCAATACACTGTACTTGCTGGGAACAAATGCGAGTGCTATTTGCATTGTGTATAGCAATGGGAGCACAATAGTGACTCTTCTTACCAGAAAAAAATCTCTTGCTTGTAGGACAGGAAACTGCATGTGATTCAACTCCATTTAGGACTGGGAAACAAACACTAGCTCGCCTTACAAAAAACACACTCTGCTTTTGAGAAAAGAGCACTCTTCTAATCTACTGTGTTTCCTATAGGGCCAGAACAGTGAGCTTGCTCAGAACAAAAGAACTGTGCTTCCGACATACGGGCCAATCTAGTTCAACTCCACTTAGGAAACTGAGGAGAACAGTAGCTTCTCTTCAGTCCAATACACTGTACTTGCTGGGAACAGACGTGAGTGCTATTTGCACTGTGTATGGCAATGGGAGCGCAATAGTGACTCTCTTTACCAGAAAACAACTCTTGTTCATAGGACCAGAAACTGCATGTGATTCAAATCCTTTTCTGATTGGGAAACAAACACTAGCTCGCCTTACAAGAAACACACTCTGCTTTTGAGAAAAGAGCACTCTTCTAATCTACTGTGTTTCCTATAGGGCCAGAACAGTGAGCTTGCTCAGAACAAAAGAACTGTGCTTCCAACACACGGGCCATACTTAGTTCAACTCTGCTTAGGAAACTAGCGAGAACAGTAGCTTCTCTTCAGTCCAATACACTGTGCTTGCTGGGAACAGACGCCAGTGCTATTTGCACTGTGATTGGCAAATGGAGCGCAACAGTGACTCTTCTTACCAGAAAACAACTCTTGCTCGTAGGACCAGAAACTGCATGTTATTCAACTCCATTTCCGACTTGGAAACAAATAGTAGCTCGCCTTACAAAAAAACAAACTCTGCTTTTGAAAAAAGAGCACTCTTCTAATCTACTGTGTTTCCTATAGGGCCAGAAGAGTGAGCTTGCTCAGAACAAAAGAACTTTGCTTCCAGTGTACGGGCCATATCTAGTTCAACTCCACTTAGGAAACTGACGAGAACAGTAGCTTCTCTTCAGTCCAATACACTGTACTTGCTGGGAACAGAGGCCAGTGCTGTTTGCACTGTGTATGGCAATGGGAGCGCAATAGTGACTCTTTTTACCACAAAACAACTTTTGTTCATAGGACCAGAAACTGTATGTGATTCAAATCCTTTTCTGATTGGGAAACAAACACTAGCTTGCCTTACAAGAAACACATTCTGCTTTTGAGAAAAGAGCACTCTTCTAATCTACTGTGTTTCCTATAGGGCCAGAAGAGTGAGCTTGCTCAGAACAAAAGAACTGTGCTTCCGACACACGGGCCATATCTAGTTCAACTCTGCTTAGGAAACTGACAAGAACAGTAGCTTCTCTTCAGTCCAATACACTGTACTTGCTGGGAACAGACGTGAGTGCTATTTGCACTGTGTATGGCAAAAGGAGCGCAATAGTTACTCTTCTTACCAGAAACAACTCTTGCTCATAGGACAAGAAATTGCATGTGATTCAACTCCATTTAGGACTGGGAAACAAACACTAGCATGCCTTACGAGAAACACACTCTGCTTTTGAGAAAAGAGCACTCTTCTACTCTCCTGTGTTTCCTATAGGGCCAGAACAGTGAGCCTGCTCAGAACAAAAGCACTGTGCTTCCGACACACGGGCCATATCTAGTTCAACTCTGCTTAGGAAACTGACAAGAACAGTAGCTTCTCTTCAGTCCAATACACTATACTTGCCGGGAACAGACGCGAGTGCTCTTTGCACTGTGTATGGCGAATGGAGCACAAAAGTGACTCTTTTTTACCACAAAACAACTCTTGCTCGTAGGACCAGAAACTGCATGTGATTCAAATCCTTTTCTGATTGGGAAACAAACACTAGCTCGCCTTACAAGAAACATACTCTGCTTTTGAGAAAAGAGCACTCTTCTAATCTACTGTGTTTCCTATAGGGCCAGAACAGTGAGCTTGCTCAGAACAAAAGAACTGTGCTTCCGACATACGGGTCATATCTAGTTCAACTCCACTTAGGAAACTAGCGAGAACAGTAGCTTCTCTTCAGTCGAATACACTGTACTTGCTGGGAACAGACGCGAGTGCTATTTGCACTGTGTATGGCAATGGGAGCACAAGAGTGACTCTTCTTACCAGAAACAACTCTTGCTCGTAGGACAAGAAACTGCATGTGATTCAACTCCATTTAGGACTGGGAAACAAACACTAGCTCGCCTACAAGAAACACACTCTGCTTTTGAGAAAAGAGCACTCTTCTAATCTACTGTGTTTCCTATAGGGCCAGAGCAGTGAGCTTGCTCAGAACAAAAGAACTGTGCTTCCAACGTATGGGCCATATCTATTGTAACTCCACTTAGGATACTGCCAAGAACAGTAGCTTCTCTTCAGTCCAATACACTGTACTTGCTGGGAACAGACGCCAGTGCTATTTGTACTGTGTATCGCGAATGGAGCACAAAAGTGACTCTTTTTACCACAAAACAACTCTTGCTCATAGGACCAGAAACTGCATGTGATTCAAATCCTTTTCTGTTTGGGAAACAAACACTAGCTCACCTTACAAGAAACACACTCTGCTTTTGAGAAAAGAGCACTCTTCTAATCTACTGTGTTTCCTATAGGGCCAGAAGAGTGAGCTTGCTCAGAACAAAAGAACTGTGCTTCCGACACAAGGGACATATCTAGTTCAACTCTGCTTAGGAAACTGACAAGAACAGTAGCTTCTCTTCAGTCCAATACACTATACTTGTTGGGAACAGACGCGAGTGCTCTTTGCACTGTGTATGGCGAATAGAGCAAAAAAGTGACTCTTTTTTTTTACCACAAAACCACTCTTGCTCATAGGACCAGAAACTGCATGTGATTCAAATCCTTTTCTGATTGGGAAACAAACACTAGCTCGCCTTACAAGAAACAGACTCTGCTTTTGAGAAAAGAGCACTCTTCTAATCTACTGTGTTTCCTATAGGGCCAGAACAGTGAGCTTGCTCAGAACAAAAGAACTGTGCTTCCGACGTAAGGGCCATATCTATTTCAACTCCACTTAGGAAACTGACGAGAACAGTACCTTCTCTTCAGTCCAATACACTGTACTTGCTGGGAACAGACGCCAGTGCTATTTGCACTGTGTATGGCAAATGGAGCACAATAGTGACTCTTATTACCAGAAAACAACTCTTGCTCGTAGGACCAGAAACTGCATGTTATTCAACTCCTTTTCCGACTAGGAAACAAATAGTAGCTCGCCTTACAAGAAACACACTCTGCTTTTGAGAAAAGAGCACTCTTCTAGTCTACTGTGTTTGCTATAGGGCCAGAACAGTGAGATTGCTCAGAACAAAAGAACTGTGCTTCCGGTGTACGGACCATATCTAGTTCAACTCCACTTAGGAAACTGACGAGAACAGTAGCTTCTCTTCAGTCCAATACACTGTACTTACTGGGAACAGACGAGAGTGCTGTTTGCACTGTGTATGGAATGTGAGCACAATAGTGACTCTTCTTACCAAAAAACAAATCTTGCTCATAGGACCAGAAACTGCATGTGATTCAACTCCATTTCTGACTGAGAAACAAATACTAGCTCGCCTTACAAGAAACACACTCAGCTTTTGAGAAAAGAGCACTCTTATAATCTACTGTGTTTCCTATAGGGCCACAACATTGAGATTGCTTAGAACAAAAGAACTGTGCTTCTGAAGTACGGCCATATCTAGTTCAACTCCACTTAGGAAACTGACGAGAACAGTAGCTTCTCTTCAGTCCAATACACTGTACTTGCTGGGAACAGACGCGAGTGCTATTTGCACTGTGTATGGCAATGGGAGCACAATAGTGACTCTTCTTACCAGAAACAACTCTTGCTCTTAGGACAAGAAACTGCATGTGGTTCAACTCCATTTAGGACTGGGAAACAAACACTAGCTCGACTACAAGAAACACACTCTGCTTTTGAGAAAAGAGCACTCTTCTAATCTACTGTGTTTCCTATAGGGCCAGAACAGTGAGCTTGCTCAGAACAAAAGAATTGTGCTACCGAAGTACAGGCCATATCTAGTTCAACTCTGCTTAGGAAACTGCCAAGAACAGTAGCTTGTCTTCAGTCCAATACACTGTACTTGCTGGGAACAGACGCCAGTGCTCTTTGCACTGTGAATGGCGAATGGAGCACAAAAGTGACTCTTTTTTACCACAAAACAATTCTTGCTCATAGGACCAGAAACCGCTTGTGATTCAAATCCTTTTCTGATTGGGAAACAAACACTAGCTCGCCTTACAAGAAACACACTCTGCTTTTGAGAAAAGAGCACTCTTCTAATATACTGTGTTTCCTATAGGGCCAGAACAGTGAGCTTGCTCAGAACAAAAGAACTGTGCTTCCGACATACAGGTCATATCTAGTTCAACTCCACTTAGGAAACTAGCGAGAACAGTAGCTTCTCTTCAGTCCAATACACTGTACTTGCTGGGAACAGATGCGAGTGCTATTTGCACTGTGTATGGCATATGGAGCACAACAGTTACTCTTCTTACCAGAAAACAACTCTTGCTCGTAGGACCAGAAACTTCATGTTATTCAACTCCATTTCCGACTGGGAAACAAATAGTAGCTCGCCTTACAAAAAAACACACTCTGCTTTTGAAAAAAGAGCACTCTTCTAAATACTGTGTTTCCTATAGGGCCAGAACAGTGAGCTTGCTCAGAACATAAGAACTGTGCTTCCGGTGTACGGGCCATATCTAGTTCAACTCCACTTAGGAAACTGACAAGAACAGTAGCTTCTCTTCAGTCCAATACACTGTACTTGCTGTGAACAGAGGAGAGTGCTCTTTGCACTGTGTATGGCAATGGGAGCACAATAGTGACTCTTTTTACCACAAAACAACCCTTGTTCATAAGACCAGAAACTACATGTGATTCAAATCCTTTTCTGATTGGGAAACACACTCTGCTTTTGAGAAAGGAGCACTCTTCTAATCTACTGTGTTTCCTATAGGGCCAGAACAGTGAGCTTGCTCAGAACAAAAGAACTGTGCTTCCGGTGTACGGGCCATATCTAGTTAAACTCCAATTAGGAAACTGACGAGAACAGTAGCTTCTCTTCAGTCCAATACACTGTACTTGCTGGGAATAGAGGCAAGTGCTCTTTGCACTGTGTATGGCAATGGGAGCGCAATAGTGACTCTTTTTACCACAAAACAACTCTTGTTCATAGGACCAGAAACTACATGTGATTCAAATACTTTTCTGATTGGGAAACAAACACTAGCTCGCCTTACAAGAAACACACTCTGCTTTTGAGAAAAGAGCACTCTTCTAATCTACTGTGTTTCCTATAGGGCCAGAACAGTGAGCTTGCTCAGAAGAAAAGTACTGTGCTTCCGAAGTGCAGGCCATATCTAGTTCAACTCCACTTAGGAAACTGACGAGAACAGTAGCTTCTCTTCAGTCCAATACACTGTACTTGCTGGGAACAGACGCGAGTGCTATTTGCACTGAATATGGCAAAGGGAGCGCAATAGTGACTCTTCTTACCAGAAACAACTCTTGCTCGTAGGACAAGAAACTGCATGTGATTCAACTCCATTTAGGACTGGGAAACAAACACAAGCTCGCCTACAAGAAACACACTCTGCTTTTGAGAAAAGAGCACTCTTCTAATCTACTGTGTTTCCCCTAGGGCCAGAACAGTGAGCTTGCTCAGAACAAAAGAACTGTGCTTCCAACGTACGGGCCATATCTAGTGTAACTCCACTTAGCAAACTGACAAGAACAGTAGCTTCTCTTCAGTCCAATACACTGTACTTGCTGGGAAGAGACGCCAGTGCTATTTGTACTGTGTATGGCGAATGGAGCACAAAAGTGACTCTTTTTACCACAAAACAACTCTTGCTCATAGGACCAGAAACTGCATGTGATTCAAATCCTTTTCTGTTTGGGAAACAAACACTAGCTTGCCTTACAAGAAACAAACTCTGCTTTTGAGAAAAGAGCACTCTTCTAATCTAGTGTGTATCCTATAGGGCCAGAAGAGTGAGCTTGCTAGGAACAAAAAAAATGTGCTTCCTATGTACGGGCCATATCTAGTTCAACTCCACTTAGGAAACTGACGAGAACAGTAGATTCTCTTCAGTCCAATACACTGTACTTGCTGGGAACAGATGCGAGTGCTCTTTGCACTGTGTATGGCAATGGGAGCACAATAGTGACTCTTTTTACCACAAAACAACTCTTGTTCATAGGACCAGAAACTGCATGTGATTCAAATCCTTTTCTGATTGGGAAACAAACACTAGCTCGCCTTACAATAAACACACTCTGCTTTTGAGAAAAGAGCACTCTTCTAATCTACTGTGTTTCCTATAGGGCCAGAACAGTGAGCTTGCTCAGAACAAAAGAACTGTGCTTCCGACACACGGGCCATATCTAGTTCAACTCCACTTAGGAAACTAGCGAGAACAGTAGCTTCTCTTCAGTCCAATACACTGTACTTGCTGGGAACAGACGCGAGTGCTATTTGCACTGTGTATGGCAATGGGAGCGCAACAGTGACTCTTCTTACCAGAAACAACTCTTGCTAGTAGGACAAGAAACTGCATGTGATTCAACTCCATTTAGGACTGGGAAACAAACACTAGCTCGCCTACAAGAAACACACTCTGCTTTTGAGAAAAGAGCACTCTTCTAATCTACTGTGTTTCCTATAGGGCCAGAAGAGTGAGCTTGCTTAGAACAAAAGAACTGTGCTTCCGATGTACAGGCCATATCTAGTTCAACTCCACTTAGGAAACTGACGAGAACAGTAGCTTCTCTTCAGTCCAATACACTGTACTTGCTGGGAACAGATGCGAGTGCTATTTGCACTGTGTATGGCAAAGGGAGCGCAATAGTGACTCTTCTTACCAGAAACAACTCTTGCTCATAGGACAAGAAATTGCATGTGATTCAACTCCATTTCTGACTGGGAAACAAATACTAGCTCGCCTTACAAGAAACACACTCTGCTTTTGAGAAAAGAGCACTCTTCTTCTCCCCTTGTTTCCTATAGGGCCAGAACAGTGAGCTTGCTCAGAACAAAAGCACTGTGCTTCCGACACACGGGCCATATCTAGTTCAACTCTGCTTAGGAAACTGACAAGAACAGTAGCTTCTCTTCAGTCCAATACACTATACTTGCTGGGAACAGACGCGAGTGCTCTTTGCACTGTGTATGGCGAATGGAGCACAAAAGTGACTCTTTTTTACCACAAAACAACTCTTGCTCGTAGGACCAGAAACTGCATGTGATTCAAATCCTTTTCTGATTGGGAAACAAACACTAGCTCGCCTTACAAGAAACACACTCTCCTTTTGAGAAAAGAGCACTCTTCTAATCTACTGTGTTTCCTATAGGGCCAGAACAGTGAGCTTGCTCAGAACAAAAGAACTGTGCTTCCGACATACGGGTCATATCTAGTTCAACTCCACTTAGGAAACTAGCGAGAACAGTAGCTTCTCTTCAGTCCAATACACTGTACTTGCTGGGAACAGACGCGAGTGCTATTTGCACTGAATATGGCAAAGGGAGCACAATAGTGACTCTTCTTACCAGAAACAACTCTTGCTCGTAGGACAAGAAACTGCATGTGATTCAACTCCATTTAGGACTGGGAAACAAACACAAGCTCGCCAACAAGAAACACACTCTGCTTTTGAGAAAAGAGCACTCTTCTAATCTACTGTGTTTCCCCTACGGCCAGAACAGTGAGCTTGCTCAGAACAAAAGAACAGTGATTCCAACGTACGGGCCATATCTAGTGTAACTCCACTTAGGAAACTGACAAGAACAGTAGCTTCTCTTCAGTCCAATACACTGTACTTGCTGCGAACAGACGCCAGTGCTATTTGTACTGTGCATGGCAAATGGAGCACAAAAGTGACTCTTTTTACCACAAAACAACTGTTGCTCATAGGACCAGAAACTGCATGTGATTCAAATCCTTTTCTGTTTGGGAAACAAACACTAGCTTGCCTTACAAGAAACACACTCTGCTTTTGAGAAAAGAGCACTCTTCTAATCTACTGTGTATCCTATAGGGCCAGAAGAGTGAGCTTGCTAGGAACAAAAGAAATGTGCTTCCGATGTACGGGCCATATCTAGTTCAACTCCACTTAGGAAACTGACGAGAACAGTAGATTCTCTTCAGTCCAATACACTGTACTTGCTGGGAACAGATGCGAGTGCTCTTTGCACTGTGTATGGCAATGGGAGCGCAATAGTGACTCTTTTTACCACAAAACAACTCTTGTTCATAGGTCCAGAAACTGCATGTGATTCAAATCCTTTTCTGATTGGGAAACAAACACTAGCTCGCCTTACAAGAAACACACTCTGCTTTTGAGAAAAGAGCACTCTTCTAATCTATTGTGTTTCCTATAGGGCCAGAACAGTGAGCTTGCTCAGAACAAAAGAACTGTGCTTCCGACACACGGGCCATATCTAGTTCAACTCCACTTAGGAAACTAGCGAGAACAGTAGCTTCTCTTCAGTCCAATACACTGTACTTGCTGGGAACAGACGCGAGTGCTATTTGCACTGTGTATGGCAAATGGAGCGCAACAGTGACTCTTCTTACCAGAAACAACTCTTGCTCGTAGGACAAGAAACTGCATGTGATTCAACTCCATTTAGGACTGGGAAACAAACACTAGCTCGCCTACAAGAAACACACTCTGCTTTTGAGAAAAGAGCACTCTTCTAATCTACTGTGTTTCCTCTAGGGCCAGAAGAGTGAGCTTGCTCAGAACAAAAGAACTGTGCTTCCGATGTACAGGCCATATCTAGTTCAACTCCACTTAGGAAACTGACAAGAACAGTAGCTTCTCTTCAGTCCAATACACTGTACTTGCTGGGAACAGACGCGAGTGCTATTTGCACTGTGTATGGCAAAGGGAGCGCAATAGTGACTCTTCTTACCAGAAACAACTCTTGCTCATAGGACAAGAAATTGCATGTGATTCAACTCCATTTAGGACTGGGAAACAAACACTAGCACGCCTTACAAGAAATACACTCTGCTTTTGAGAAAAGAGCACTCTTCTACTCTCCTGTGTTTCCTATAAGGCCAGAACAGTGAGCTTGCTCAGAACAAAAGCACTGTGCTTCCGACACACGGGCCATATCTAGTTCAACTCTGCTTAGGAAACTGACAAGAACAGTAGCTTCTCTTCAGTCCAATACACTATACTTGCTGGGAACAGACGCGAGTGCTCTTTGCAATGTGTATGGCGAATGGAGCACAAAAGCGACTCTTTTTTACCACAAAACAACTCTTGCTCGTAGGACCAGAAACTGCATGTGATTCAAATCCTTTTCTGATTGGGAAACAAACACTAGCTCGCCTTACAAGAAACACACTCTGCTTTTGAGAAAAGAGCACTCTTCTAATCTACTGTGTTTCCTATAGGGCCAGAACATTGAGCTTGCTCAGAACAAAAGAACTGTGCTTCCGACATACGGGTCATATCTAGTTCAACTCCTTTTAGGAAACTAGCGAGAACAGTAGCTTCTCTTCAGTCCAATACACTGTACTTGCTGGGAACAGACGCGAGTGCTATTTGCACTGTGTATGGCAAATGGAGCGAAACAGTGACTCTTCTTACCAGAAACAACTCTTGCTCGTAGGACAAGAAACTGCATGTGATTCAACTCCATTTAGGACTGGGAAACAAACACTAGCTCGCCTACAAGAAACACACTCTGCTTTTGAGAAAAGAGCACTCTTCTAATCTACTGTGTTTCCTACAGGGCCAGAACAGTGAGCTTGCTCAGAACAAAAGAACTGTGCTTCCAACGTACGGGCCATATCTATTGTAACTCCACTTAGGAAACTGACAAGAACAGTAGCTTCTCTTCAGTCCAATACACTGTACTTGCTGGGAACAGACGCCAGTGCTGTTTGTACTGTGTATGGCGAATGGAGCACAAAAGTGACTCTTTTTACCACAAAACAACTCTTGCTCATAGGACCAGAAACTGCATGTGATTCAAATCCTTTTCTGTATGGGAAACAAACACTAGCTTGCCTTACAAGAAACACACTCTGCTTTTGAGAAAAGAGCACTCTTCTAATCTACTGTGTTTCCTATAGGGCCAGAAGAGTGAGCTTGCTCAGAACAAAAGAACTGTGCTTCCGATGTACAGGACATATCTAGTTCAACTCCAATTAGGAAACTGAAGAGAACAGTAGCTTCTCTTCAGTCCAATACACTGTACTTGCTGGGAACAGACGAGAGTGCTATTTGCATTGTGTATGGCAAAGGGAGCGCAATAGTGACTCTTCTTACCAGAAACAACTCTTGCTCATAGGACAAGAAATTGCATGTGATTCAACTCCATTTAGGAATGGGAAAAAAACACTAGCTCGCCTTACAAGAAACACACTCTGCTTTTGAGAAAAGAGCACTCTTCTACTCTCCTGTGTTTCCTATAGGGCCAGAACAGTGAGCTTGCTCAGAACAAAAGCACTGTGCTTCCGACACACGGGCCATATCTAGTTCAACTCTGCTTAGGAAACTGACAAGAACTGTAGCTTCTCTTCAGTCCAATACACTATACTTGCTGGGATCAGACGCGAGTGCTCTTTGCACTGTGTATGGCGAATGGAGCACAAAAGTGACTCTTTTTTTTACCACAAATCAACTCTTGCTCGTAGGACCAGAAACTGCATGTGATTCAAATCCTTTTCTGATTGGGAAACAAACACTAGCTCGCCTTTCAAGAAACACACTCTGCTTTTTAGGAAAGAGCACTCTTCCAATCTACTGTGTTTCCTATAGGGCCACAACAGTGAGCTTGCTCAGAAGAAAAGTACTGTGCTTCCGAAGTGCAGGCCATATCTAGTTCAACTCCACTTAGTAAACTGACGAGAACAGTAGCTTCTTTTCAGTCCAATACACTGTACTTGCTGGGAACCAATGCGAGTGCTATTTGCACTGTGTATGGCAATGGGAGCGCAATAGTGACTCTTCTTACCAGAAACCACTCTTGCTCGTAGGACAAGAAACTGCATGTGATTCAACTCCATTTAGGACTGGGAAACAAACACTAGCTCGCCTACAAAAAACACACTCTGCTTTTGAGAAAAGAGCACTCTTCTACTCTCCTGTGTTTCCTATAGGGCCAGAACAGTGAGCTTGCTCAGAACAAAAGCACTGTGCTTCCGACACACGGGCAATATCTAGTTCGACTCTGCTTAGGAAACTGACAAGAACAGTAGCTTCTCTTCAGTCAAATACACTGTACTTGCTGGAAACAGACGCCAGTGCTTTTTGGACTGTGTATGGCGAATGGAGCACAAAAGTAACTCTCTTTACCACAAAACAACTCTTGTTCATAGGACAAGAAACTGCATGTGATTCAAATCCTTTTCTGATTGGGAAACAAACACTAGCTCGCCTTACAAGAAACACACTCTGCTTTTGAGAAAAGAGCACTCTTCTAATCTACTGTGTTTCCTATAGGGCCAGAAGAGTGAGCTTGCTCAGAACAAAAGAACTGTGCTTCCGATGTACAGGACATATCTAGTTCAACTCCAATTAGGAAACTGAAGAGAACAGTAGCTTCTCTTCAGTCCAATACACTGTACTTGCTGGGAACAGACGAGAGTGCTATTTGCATTGTGTATGGCAAAGGGAGCGCAATAGTGACTCTTCTTACCAGAAACAACTCTTGCTCATAGGACAAGAAATTGCATGTGATTCAACTCCATTTAGGAATGGGAAAAAAACACTAGCTCGCCTTACAAGAAACACACTCTGCTTTTGAGAAAAGAGCACTCTTCTACTCTCCTGTGTTTCCTATAGGGCCAGAACAGTGAGCTTGCTCAGAACAAAAGCACTGTGCTTCCGACACACGGGCCATATCTAGTTCAACTCTGCTTAGGAAACTGACAAGAACTGTAGCTTCTCTTCAGTCCAATACACTATACTTGCTGGGATCAGACGCGAGTGCTCTTTGCACTGTGTATGGCGAATGGAGCACAAAAGTGACTCTTTTTTTTACCACAAATCAACTCTTGCTCGTAGGACCAGAAACTGCATGTGATTCAAATCCTTTTCTGATTGGGAAACAAACACTAGCTCGCCTTTCAAGAAACACACTCTGCTTTTTAGGAAAGAGCACTCTTCCAATCTACTGTGTTTCCTATAGGGCCACAACAGTGAGCTTGCTCAGAAGAAAAGTACTGTGCTTCCGAAGTGCAGGCCATATCTAGTTCAACTCCACTTAGTAAACTGACGAGAACAGTAGCTTCTTTTCAGTCCAATACACTGTACTTGCTGGGAACCAATGAGAGTGCTATTTGCACTGTGTATGGCAATGGGAGCGCAATAGTGACTCTTCTTACCAGAAACCACTCTTGCTCGTAGGACAAGAAACTGCATGTGATTCAACTCCATTTAGGACTGGGAAACAAACACTAGCTCGCCTACAAAAAACACACTCTGCTTTTGAGAAAAGAGCACTCTTCTACTCTCCTGTGTTTCCTATAGGGCCAGAACAGTGAGCTTGCTCAGAACAAAAGCACTGTGCTTCCGACACACGGGCAATATCTAGTTCGACTCTGCTTAGGAAACTGACAAGAACAGTAGCTTCTCTTCAGTCAAATACACTGTACTTGCTGGAAACAGACGCCAGTGCTTTTTGGACTGTGTATGGCGAATGGAGCACAAAAGTAACTCTCTTTACCACAAAACAACTCTTGTTCATAGGACAAGAAACTGCATGTGATTCAAATCCTTTTCTGATTGGGAAACAAACACTAGCTCGCCTTACAAGAAACACACTCTGCTTTTGAGAAAAAAGCACTCTTCTAATCTACTGTGTTTCCTATAGGGCCAGAACAGTGAGCTTGCTCAGAACAAAAGAACTGTGCTTCTGACATACGGGCCATATCTAGTTCAACTCCACTTAGGAAACTGACGAGAACAGTAGATTCTCTTCAGTCCAATACACTGTACTTGCTGGGAACAGACGAGAGTGCTATTTGCACTGTGTATGGAATGTGAGCACGATAGTGACTCTTCTTACCTAAAAACAAATCTTGCTCATAGGACCAGAAACTCCATGTGATTCAAATCCATTTCTGACTGAGAAACAAATACTAGCTCGCATACAAGAAACACACTCTGCTTTTGAGAAAAGAGCACTCTTCTAATCTACTGTGTTTCTTGTAGGGCCAGAACAGTGAGCTTGCTCAGAACAAAAGAACTGTGCTTCCGACTTACGGGCCAATCTAGTTCAACTCCACTTAGGAAACTGACGAGAACAGTAGCTTCTCTTCAGTCCAATACACTGTACTTGCTGGGAACAGACGCCAGTGCTCTTTGCACTGTGTATGGCAATGGGAGTGCAATAGTGACTCTTCTTACCACAAAACAACTCTTGCTCGTAGGACCAAAAACTGTATGTTATTCAACTCCATTTCTGACTGGGAAACAAATAGTAGCTCGCCTTACAAGAAACTCACTCTGCTTTTGAGAAAAGAGCACTCTTCTAATCTACTGTGTTTCCTATAGGGCCAGAACAGTGAGATTGCTCAGAACAAAAGAAATGTGCTTCCGATGTACGGGCCATATCTAGTTCAACACCATATAGGAAACTGATGGGAACAGTAGCTTCTCTTCAGTCCAATACACTGTACTTGCTGGGAACAGATGCAAGTGCTATTTGCACTGTGTATGGCAATGGGAGCGCAATAGTGACTCTTCTTACCAGAAACAACTCTTGCTCGTAGGACAAGAAACTGCATGTGATTCAACTCCATTTAGGACTGGGAAACAAACACTAGCCCGCCTACAAGAAACACACTCTGCTTTTGAGAAAAGAGCACTCTTCTAATCTACTGTGTTTCCTATAGGGCCAGAAGACTGAGCTTGCTCAGAACAAAAGAATTGTGCTACCAAAGTACAGGCCATATCTAGTTCAACTCTGCTTAGGAAACTGCCAAGAACAGTAGCTTGTCTTCAGTCCAATACACTGTACTTGCTGGGAACAGACGAGAGTTCTCTTTGCACTGTGAATGGCGATTGGAGCACAAAAGAGACACTTTTTTACCACAAAACAACTCTTGCTCTTAGGACAAGAAACTGCATGTGATTCAAATTTTTTTCTGATTGGGAAACAAACACTAGCTCGCCTTACAAGAAACACACTCTGCTTTTGAGAAAAGAGCACTCTTCTACTCTCCTGTGTTTCCTATAGGGCCAGAAGAGTGAGCTTGCTCAGAACAAAAGAACTGTGCTTCCGATGTACAGGCCATATCTAGTTCAACTCCACTTAGGAAACTGACGAGAACAATAGCTTCTCTTCAGTCCAATACACTGTACTTGCTGGGAACAGACGCGAGTGCTATTTGCACTGTGTATGGCAATGGGAGCACAATAGTGACTCTTCTTACCAGAAACAACTCTTGCTCGTAGGACAAGAAACTGCATGTGATTCAACTCCATTTAGGACTGGGAAACAAACACTAGCCCGCCTACAAGAAACACACTCTGCTTTTGAGAAAAGAGCACTCTTCTAATCTACTGTGTTTCCTATAGGGCCAGAAGAGTGAGCTTGCTCAGAACAAAAGAATTGTGCTACCGAAGTACAGGCCATATCTAGTTCAACTCTGCTTAGGAAACTGCCAAGAACAGTAGCTTGTCTTCAGTCCAATACACTGTACTTGCTGGGAACAGACGCGAGTGCTCTTTGCACTGTGAATGGCGAATGGAGCACAAAAGAGACACTTTTTTACCACAAAACAACTCTTGCTCTTAGGACAAGAAACTGCATGTATTTCAAATTTTTTTCTGATTGGGAAACAAACACTAGCTCGCCTTACAAGAAACACACTCTGCTTTTGAAAAAGAGCACTCTTCTACTCTCCTGTGTTTCCTATAGGGCCAGAACAGTAAGATTGCTCAGAACAAAAGAACTGTGCTTCCGACGTACGGGCCATGTCTAGTTCAACTCCACTTAGGAAACTGACGAGAACAGTAGCTTCTCTTCAGTCCAATACACTGTACTTGCTGGGAACAAATGAGAGTGCTATTTGCACTGTGTATAGCAATGGGAGCGCAATAGTGACCCTTTTTACCAGAAAACAACTCTTGTTCATAGGACCAGAAACTGCATGTGATTCAAATTTTTTTCTGATTGGGAAACAAACACTAGCTCGCCTTACAAGAAACACACTCTGCTTTGAGAAAAGAGCACTCTTCTAATCTACTGTGTTTCCTATAGGGCCAGAACAGTGAGCTTGCTCAGAACAAAAGAACTGTGCTTCCGACACAGGGGCCATATCTAGTTCAACTCTGCTTAGGAAACTGACAAGAACAGTAGCTTCTCTTCAGTCCAATACACTGTACTTGCTGGGTACAGACGCGAGTGCTATTTGCACTGTGTATGGCAAAGGGAGCGCAATAGTGACTCTTCTTACCAGAAACAACTCTTGCTCATAGGACAAGAAATTGCATGTGATTCAACTCCATTTAGGAATGGGAAAAAAACACTAGCTCGCCTTACAAGAAACACACTCTGCTTTTGAGAAAAGAGCACTCTTCTACTCTCCTGTGTTTCCTTTAGGGCCAGAACAGTGAGCTTGCTCAGAACAAAAGCACTGTGCTTCCGACACACGGGCCATATCTAGTTCAACTCTGCTTAGGAAACTGACAAGAACAGTAGCTTCTCTTCAGTCCAATACACTATACTTGCTGGGATCAGACGCGAGTGCTCTTTGCACTGTGTATGGCGAATGGAGCACAAAAGTGACTCTTTTTTTTACCACAAATCAACTCTTGCTCGTAGGACCAGAAACTGCATGTGATTCAAATCCTTTTCTGATTGGGAAACAAACACTAGCTCGCCTTTCAAGAAACACACTCTGCTTTTGAGGAAAGAGCACTCTTCCAATCTACTGTGTTTCCTATAGGGCCACAACAGTGAGCTTGCTCAGAAGAAAAGTACTGTGCTTCCGAAGTGCAGGCCATATCTAGTTCAACTCCACTTAGTAAACTGACGAGAACAGTAGCTTCTTTTCAGTCCAATACACTGTACTTGCTGGGAACCAATGCGAGTGCTATTTGCACTGTGTATGGCAATGGGAGCGCAATAGTGACTCTTCTTACCAGAAACCACTCTTGCTCGTAGGACAAGAAACTGCATGTGATTCAACTCCATTTAGGACTGGGAAACAAACACTAGCTCGCCTACAAAAAAACACACTCTGCTTTTGAGAAAAGAGCACTCTTCTACTCTCCTGTGTTTCCTATAGGGCCAGAACAGTGAGCTTGCTGAGAACAAAAGAACTGGGCTTCCTTCACACACGGGCCATATCTAGTTCAACTCCACTTAGGAAACTAGCGAGAACAGTAGCTTCTCTTCAGTCCAATACACTGTACTTGCTGGGAACAGAAGCGAGTGCTATTTGCACTGTGTATGGCAATGGGAGCACATTAGTGACTCTTCTTACCAGAAAAGAACTCCTGCTTGTAGGACCAGAAACTGCATGTGAATCAATTCTATTTCTGACTGGGAAACAAATAGTAGCTCGCCTTACAAGAAACACACTCTGCTTTTGAGAAAAGAGCACTCTTCTAATCTACTGTGTTTCCTATAGGGCCAGAACAGTAAGCTTGCTCAGTACAAAAGAACTGTGCTTCCCACGTACGGGCGATGTCTAGTTCAACTGCACTTAGGAAACTGACGAGAACAGTAGCTTCTGTTCAGTCCAATACACTGTACTTGCTCGGAACAGTCGCGAGTGCTATTTGCACTGTGTATGGCAATGGGATCTCAATAGTGACACTTCTTACCAGAAAACAACTCTTGCTCATAGGACAGGAAACTGCATGTGCTTCAACTCCATTTAGGACTGGAAAACCAACACTAGCTCGCCTTACAAGAAACACACTCTGCTTTTGAGAAAAGAGCACTCTTCTAATCTACTGTGTTTCCTATAGGGCCAGAAGTGTGAGCTTGCTCAGAACAAAAGAACTGTGCTTCCGACGTACGGGTCATATCTAGTTCAACTCCACTTAGGAAACTAGCTAGAACAGTAGCTTCTCTTCAGTCCAATACACTGTACTTGCTGGGAACAGACGCGAGTGCTATTTCCACTGTGTATGGCAAATGGAGCACAATAGTGACTCTTCTTATCAGAAAACAACTCTTGCTCCTAGGACCAGAAACTGCATGTTATTCCACTCCATTTCCAACTGGGAAACAAATAGTAGCTCGCCTTACAAGAAACACACTCTGCTTTTGAAAAAAGAGCACTCTTCTAATCTACTGTGTTTCCTATAGGGCCAGAACAGTGAGCTTGCTCAGAAAAAAAGAACTGTGCTTCCGATGTACGGGCCATATCTAGTTCAACTCCACTTAGGAAACTGACGAGAACAGTAGCTTGTCTTCAGTCCAATACACTGTACTTGCTGGGAACATATGCCAGTGCTATTTGCACTGTCTATGGCAATGGGAGTACAATAGTGACTCTTCTTACCAAAAAACAACTCTTGCTCGTTGGACTAGAAACTGCATGTGATTCAAATCCATTTGTGACTGGGAAACAAATACTAGTTCGCCTTACAAGAAACACACTCTGCTTTTGAGAAAAGAGCACTCTTCTAATCTACTGTGTTTCTTGTAGGGCCAGAACAGTGAGCTTGCTCAGAACAAAAGAACTGTGCTTCCGACTTATGGGCCAATCTAGTTCAACTACACTTAGGAAACTGAGGAGAACAGTAGCTTCTCTTCAGTCCAATACACTGTACTTGCTGGGAACAGACGCGAGTGCTCTTTGCACTGTGTATGGCAATGGGAGCGCAATAGTGACTCTTCTTACCAGAAAACAACTCTTGCTCGTAGGACCAGAACCTGTATGTGATTCAACTCCATTTAGGACTGGGAAACAAACACTAGCTCGCCTTACAAGAAACACACTCTGCTTTTGAGAAAAGAGCACTCTTCTAATCTACTGTGTTTTCTATAGGGCCAGAACAGTGAGCTTGCTCAGAACAAAAGAACTGTGCTTCAGAAGTACGGACCTTATCTAGTTCAACTCTACTTAGGAAACTGACGAGAACAGTAGCTTCTCTTCAGTCCAATACACTGTCCTTGCTGGGAACAGACACGAGTGCTATTTGCAGTGTGTATGGCAAAGGGAGCACAATAGTGACTCTTCTTACCAGAAACAACTCTTGCTCATAGGACAAGAAACTGCATGTGATTCAACTCCATTTAGGACTGGGAAACAAACACTAGCACGCCTTACAAGAAACACACTCTGCTTTTGAGAAAAGAGCACTCTTCTACTCTCCTGTGTTTCCTATAGGGCCAGAACAGTGAGCTTGCTCAGAACAAAAGCACTGTGCTTCCGACACACGGGTCATATCTAGTTCAACTCTGCTTAGGAAACTGACAAGAACAGTAGCTTCTCTTCAGTCCAATACACTATACTTGCTGGGAACAGACACGTGTGCTCTTTGCACTGTGTATGGCGAATGGAGCACAAAAGTGACTCTTTTTTACCACAAAACAACTCTTGCTCATAGGACCAGAAACTGCATGTGATTCAAATCCTTTTCTGATTGGGAAACAAACACTAGCTCGCCTTACAAGAAACACACTCTGCTTTTGAGAAAAGAGCACTCTTCTAATCTACTGTGTTTCCTATAGGGCCAGAACAGTGAGCTTGCTCAGAACAAAAGAACTGTGCTTCGGACATACAGGTCATATCTAGTTCAACTCCACTTAGAAAACTAGCAAGAACAGTAGCTTCTCTTCAGTCCAATATACTGTACTTGCTGGGAACAGACGCGAGTGCTATTTGTACTGTGTATGCCAAATGGAGCGCAACAGTGACTCTTCTTACCAGAAAACAACTCTTGCTCGTAGGACCAGAAACTGCATGTTATTCAACTCCATTTAGGACTGGGAAATAAACACTAGCTCGCCTTACAAGAAACATACTCTGCTTTTGAGAAAAGAGCACTCTTCTACTCTCCTGTGTTTCCTATAGGGCCAGAACAGTGAGCTTGCTCAGAACAAAAGCACTGTGCTTCCGACACACGGACCATATCTAGTTCAACTCTGCTTACGAAACTAACAAGAACAGTAGCTTCTCTTCAGTCCAATACACTATACTTGCTGGGAACAGACGCAAGTGCTCTTTGCACTGTATATGGCGAATGGAGCACAAAAGTGACTCTTTTTTACCACAAAACAACTCTTGCTCATAGGACCAGAAACTGCATGTGATTCAAATCCTTTTCTGATTGGGAAACAAACACTAGCTCGCCTTACAAGAAACACACTCTGCTTTTGAGAAAAGAGCACTCTTCTAATCTACTGTGTTTATTATAGGGCCAGAACAGTGAGCTTGCTCAGAACACCAGAACTGTGCTTCCGACACACGGGCCATATCTAGTTCAACTCCACTTAGGAAACTGACGAGAACAGTAGCTTCTCTTCAGTCCAATACACTGTACTTCCTGAGAACAGACACCAGTGCTATTTGCACTGTGTATGGCAAATGGAGCGCAATAGCGACTCTTCTTACCAGAAAACAACTTTTCCTGGTAGGACCAGAAACTGCATGTGATTCAACTCCATTTCTGACTGGGAAACAAATAGTAGCTCGCCTTACAAGAAACACACTCTGCTTTTAAGAAAAGAGCACTCTTCTAATCTACTGTGTTTCCTATAGGGCCACAACAGTGAGCTTGCTCAGAACAAAAGAACTGAGCTTCGGACACATGGGCCATATCTAGTTCAACTCTGCTTAGGAAACTGACAAGAACAGTAGCTTCTCTTCAGTCCAATACACTGTACTTTCTGGGAACAGATGCAAGTGCTCTTTGCACTGTGCATGGGGAATGGACCACAAAAGTGACACTTTCTTACCACAAAACAGCTCTTGCTCATAGGACCAGAAACTGCATGTGATTCAAATCCTTTTCTGATTGGGAAACAAACACTAGCTCGCCTTACAAGAAACACACTCTGCTTTTGAGAAAAGAGTACACTTCTAATCTACTGTGTTTCCTATAGGGCCAGAACAGTGAGCTTGCTCAGAACAAAAGAACTGTGCTTCCGATGTACAGGCCATATCTAGTTCAACTCCCCTTAGGAAACTGACGAGAACAGTAGCTTCTCTTCAGTCCAATACACTGTTCTTGCTGGGAACAGACGCCAGTGCTATTTGCACTATGCATGGCAATAGGAGCACAATAGTGACTCTTCTTACCAAAAAACAACTCTTACTCATAGGACCAGAAACTGCATGTGATTAAAATCCATTTCTGACTGGGAAACAAATACTAGCTCGCCTTACAAGAAACACACTCTGCTTTTGAGAAAAGAGCACTCTTCTAATCTACTGTGTTTCCTATAGGGACAGAACAGTGAGCTTGCTGAGAACAAAAGAACTGTGCTTCCTTCACACACGGGCCATATCTAGTTCAACTCCACTTACGAAACTGACGAGAACAGTAGCTTCTCTTCAGTCCAATACACTGTACTTGCTGGGAACAGACGCGAGTGCTATTTGCACTGTGTATGGCAATGGGAGCACAATAGTGACTCTTCTTACCAGAAAAGAACTCCTGCTTGTAGGACCAGAAACTGCATGTGAATCAACTCTATTTCTGACTGGGAAACAAATAGTAGCTCGCCTTACAAGAAACACACTCTGCTTTTGAGAAAAGAGCACTCTTCTAATCTACTATGTTTCCTATAGGGCCAGAACAGTAAGCTTGCTCAGAACAAAAGAACTGTGCTTCCCACATACGGGCGATGTCTAGTTCAACTGCACTTAGGAAACTGACGAGAACAGTAGCTTCTGTTCAGTCCAATACACTGTACTTGCTCGGAACAGACGCGAGTGCTATTTGCACTGTGTATGGCAATGGGAGCTCAATAGTGACACTTCTTACCAGAAAACAACTCTTGCTCATAGAACAGGAAACTGCATGTGATTCAACTCCATTTAGGACTGGGAAACAAACACTAGCTCGCCTTACAAGAAACACACTCTGCTTTTGAGAAAAGAGCACTCTTCTAATCTACTGTGTTTCCTATAGGGCCAGAACAGTGAGCTTGCTCAGAACAAAAGAACTGTGCTTCCGACGTACGGGTCATATCTAGTTCAACTCCACTTAGGAAACTACCTAGAACAGTAGCTTCTCTTCAGTCCAATACACTGTACTTGCTGGGAACAGACGTGAGTGCTATTTCCACTGTGTATGGCAAATGGAGCACAATAGTGACTCTTCTTATCAGAAAACAACTCTTGCTCGTAGGACCAGAAACTGCATGTTATTCCACTCCATTTCCGACTGGGAAACAAATAGTAGCTCGCCTTACAAGAAACACACTCTGCTTTTGAAAAAAGAGCACTCTTCTAATCTGCTGCGTTTCCTATTGGGCCAGAACAGTGAGCTTGCTCAGAACAAAAGAACTGTGCTTCCGATGTACGGGCCATATCTAGTTCAACTCTGCTTAGGAAACTGACGAGAACAGTAGCTTCTCTTCAGTACAATACACTGTACTTGCTGGGAACATACGCCAGTGCTATTTGCACTGTCTATGGCAATGGGAGTACAATAGTGACTCTTCTTACCAAAAAACAACTCTTGCTCGTTGGACCAGAAACTGCATGTGATTCAAATCCATTTCTGACTGGGAAACAAATACTAGTTCGCCTTACAAGAAACACACTCTGCTTTTGAGAAAAGAGCACTCTTCTAGTCTACTTGGTTTCTTGTAGGGCCAGAACAGTGAGCTTGCTCAGAACAAAAGAACTGTGCTTCCGACTTATGGGCCAATCTAGTTCAACTACACTTAGGAAACTGAGGAGAACAGTAGCTTCTCTTCAGTCCAATACACTGTACTTGCTGGGAACAGACGCGAGTGCTCTTTGCACTGTGTATGGCAATGGGAGCGCAATAGTGACTCTTCTTACCAGAAAACAACTCTTGCTCGTAGGACCAGAACCTGTATGTGATTCAACTCCATTTAGGACTGGGAAACAAACACTAGCTCGCCTTACAAGAAACACACTCTGCTTTTGAGAAAAGAGCTCTCTTCTAATCTACTGTGTTTCCTATAGGGCCAGAACAGTGAGCTTGCTCAGAACAAAAGAACTGTGCTTAGGACACACGGGCCATATCTAGTGTAACTCCACTTAGGAAACTGACGAGAACAGTAGCTTCTCTTCAATCCAATACACTGTACTTGCTGGGGACAGACGCGAGTGCTCTTTGCACTGTGTATGGCAAATGGAGCACAAAAGTGACTCTTTTTACCACAAAACAACTCTTGCTCATAGGACCAGAAACTACATGTGATTCAAATCCTTTTCTGTTTGGGAAACAAACACTAGCTCGCCTTATAAGAAACACACTCTGCTTTTGCGAAAAGAGCACTCTTCTAATCTACTGTGTTTCTTGTAGGGCCAGAACAGTGAGCTTGCTCAGAACAAAAGAACTGTGCTTCCGACGTATGGGCCAATCTAGTTCAACTCCACTTAGGAAACTGACGAGAACAGTAGCTTCTCTTCAGTCCAATACACTGTACTTGCTGGGAACAGATGTGAGTTCTCTTTGCACTGAGTATGGCAATGGGAACGCAATAGTGACTCTTCTTACCAGAAAACAACTCTTGCTCGTAGGACCAGAACCTGTATGTGATTCATCTCCATTTAGGACTGGGAAAAAAACACTAGCTCGCCTTACAAGAAACACACTCTGCTTTTGAGAAAAGAGCACGCTTCTAATCTACTGTGTTTCCTATAGGGCCAGAACAGTGAGCTTGCTCAGAACAAAAGAACTGTGCTTAGGACACACGGGCCATATCTAGTTCAACTCCACTTAGGAAACTGATGAGAACAGTAGCTTATCTTCAGTCCAATACACTGTACTTGCTGGGAACAGACACGAGTGCTATTTGCACTGTGTATGGCAATGGGAGCGCAATAGTGACTCTTCTTACCAGAAAAAAAAACTCTTGCTCGTAGGACCAGAACCTGTATGTGATTCAACTCCATTTAGGACTGGGAAACAAACACTAGCTCGCCTTACAAGAAACACACTCTGCTTTTGAGAAAAGAGCACTCTTCTAATCTACTGTGTTTCCTATAGGGCCAGAACAGTGAGCTTGCTCAGAACAAAAGAACTGTGCTTAGGACACACGGGCCATATCTAGTTCAACTCAGCTTAGGAAACTGACAAGAACAGTAGCTTCTCTTCAGTCCAATACACTATACTTGCTGGGAACAGACGCGAGTGCTCTTTGCACTGTGTATGTCGAATGGAGCACAAAAGTGACGCTTTTTTACCACAAAACAACTCTTGCTCATAGGACCAGAAACTGCATGTGATTCAAATCCTTTTCTGATTGGGAAACAAACACTAGCTCGCCTTACAAGAAACACACTCTGCTTTTGAGAAAAGAGCACTCTTCTAATCTACTGTGTTTATTATAGGGCCAGAACAGTGAGCTTGCTCAGAACAAAAGAAACTGTGCTTCCGACTTACGGGCGAATCTAGTTCAACTCCACTTAGGAAACTGATGAGAACAGTAGCTTCTCTTCAGTCCAATACACTGTACTTGCTGGGAACAGACACGAGTGCTATTTGCACTGTGTATGGCAATGGGAGCGCAATAGTGACTCTTCTTACCAGAAAAAAACTCTTGCTCGTAGGACCAGAACCTGTATGTGATTCAACTCCATTTAGGACTGGGAAACAAATACTAGCTCGCCTTACAAGAAACACACTCTGCTTTTGAGAAAAGAGCACTCTTCTAATCTACTGTGTTTTCTATAGGGCCAGAACAGTGAGCTTGCTCAGAACAAAAGAACTGTGCTTTCGAAGTACGGACCTTATATAGTTCAACTCTACTTAGGAAACTGACAAGAACAGTAGCTTCTCTTCAGTCCAATACACTGTCCTTGCTGGGAACAGACGCGAGTGCTATTTGCACTGTGGTATGGCAATGGGGAGCGCAATAGTGACTCTTCTTAAAAGAAACAACTCTTGCTCGTAGGACAAGAAACTGCATGTGATTCAACTCCATTTAGGACTGGGAAACAAACACTAGCTCGCCTACAAGAAACACACTCTGCTTTTGAGAAAAGAGCACTCTTCTAATCTACTGTGTTACCTATAGGGCCAGAACAGTGAGCTTGCTCAGAACAAAAGAACTGTGCTTCCGACGTACGGGCCATATCTAGTGTAACTCCACTTAGGAAACTGACGAAAACAGTAGCTTCTCTTCAATCCCATACACTGTACTTGCTGGGAACAGACGCGAGTGCTCTTTGCACTGTGTATGGCAAATGGAGCACAAAAGTGACTCTTTTTACCACAAAACAACTCTTGCTCATAGGACCAGAAACTACATGTGATTCAAATCCTTTTCTGTTTGGGAAACAAACACTAGCTTGCCTTACAAGAAACCACACTCTGCTTTTGAGAAAAGAGCACTCTTCTAATCTACTGTGTTTTCTATAGGGCCAGAACAGTGACCTTGCTCAGAACAAAAGAACTGTGCTTCCTTCACACACGGGCCATATCTAGTTCAACTCCACTTAGGAAACTGACGAGAACAGTAGCTTCTCTTCAGTCCAATACACTGTACTTGCTGGGAACAGACACGAGTGCTATTTGCACTGTGTATGGCAATGGGAGCACAATAGTGACTCTTCTTACCAGAAAAAAACTCTTGCTCGTAGGACCAGAACCTGTATGTGATTCAACTCCATTTAGGACTGGGAAACAAACACTAGCTCGCCTTACAAGAAACACACTCTGCTTTTGAGAAAAGAGCACTCTTCTAATCTACTGTGTTTCCTATAGGGCCAGAACAGTGAGCTTGCTCAGAACAAAAGAACTGTGCTTCCGATGTACGGGCCATATCTAGTTCAACTCCACTTAGGAAACTGACGAGAACAGTAGCTTCTCTTCAGTCCAATACACTGTACTTGCTGGGAACAGAAGCGAGTGCTATTTGCACTGTGTATGGCAATGGGGAGCACAATAGTGACTCTTCTTACCAGAAAAAAAACTCCAGCTTTTAGGACCAGAAACTGCATGTGAATCAACTCTATTTCTGACTGGGAAACAAATAGTAGCTCGCCTTACAAGAAACACACTCTGCTTTTGAGAAAAGAGCACTCTTCTAATCTACTGTGTTTCCTATAGGGCCAGAACAGTGAGCTTGCTCAGAACAAAAGAACTGTGCTTCCGATGTATGGGCGATGTCTAGTTCAACTGCACTTAGGAAACTGACAAGAACAGTAGCTTCTGTTCAGTCCAATACACTGTACTTGCTTGGAACAGACGCGAGTGCTATTTGCACTGTGTATGGCAATGGGAGCTCAATAGTGACACTTCTTACCAGAAAACAACTCTTGCTCATAGGACAGGAAACTGCATGTGATTCAACTCCATTTAGGACTGGGAAACAAACACTAGCTCGCCTTACAAGAAACACACTCTGCTTTTGAGAAAAGAGCACTCTTGTTATCTACTGTGTTTCCTATAGGGCCAGAACAGTGAGCTTGCTCAGAACAAAAGAACTGTGCTTCCGAAGTACCGGTCATATCTAGTTCAACTCCACTTAGGAAACTAGCTAGAACAGTAGCTTCTCTTCAGTCCAATACACTGTACTTGCTGGGAACAGACGCAAGTGCTATTTCCACTGTGTATGGCAAATGGAGCACAATAGTGACTCTTCTTATCAGAAAACAACTCTTGCTCGTAGGACCAGAAACTGCATGTTCTTCCACTCCAATTCCGACTGGGAAACAAATAGTAGCTCGCCTTACAAGAAACACACTCTGCTTTTGAAAAAAGAGCACTCTCCTAAACTACTCTGTTTCCTATAGGGCCAGAACAGTGAGCTTGCTCAGAACAAAAGAACTGTGCTTAGGACACACGGGCCATATCTAGTTCAACTCAGCTTAGGAAACTGACAAGAACAGTAGCTTCTCTTCAGTCCAATACACTATAGTTGCTGGGAACAGACGCGAGTGCTCTTTGCACTGTGTATGTCGAATGGAGCACAAAAGTGACGCTTTTTTTTACCACAAAACAACTCTTGCTCATAGGACCAGAAACTGCATGTGATTCAAATCCTTTTCTGATTGGGAAACAAACACTAGCTCGCCTTACAAGAAACACACTCTGCTTTTGAGAAAAGAGCACTCTTCTAATCTACTGTGTTTCTTGTAGGTCCAGAACAGTGAGCTTGCTCAGAACAAAAGAACTGTGCTTCCGACTTACGGGCGAATCTAGTTCAACTCCACTTAGGAAACTGATGAGAACAGTAGCTTCTCTTCAGTCCAATACACTGTACTTGCTGGGAACAGACACGAGTGCTATTTGCACTGTGTATGGCAATGGGAGCGCAATAGTGACTCTTCTTACCAGAAAAAAACTCTTGCTCGTAGGACCAGAACCTGTATGTGATTCAACTCCATTTAGGACTGGGAAACAAACACTAGCTCGCCTTACAAGAAACACACTCTGCTTTTGAGAAAAGAGCACTCTTCTAATCTACTGTGTTTTCTATAGGGCCAGAACAGTGAGCTTGCTCAGAACAAAAGAACTGTGCTTCCGAAGTACGGACCTTATCTAGTTCAACTCTACTTAGGAAACTGACAAGAACAGTAGCTTCTCTTCAGTCCAATACACTGTCCTTGCTGGGAACAGACGCGAGTGCTATTTGCACTGTGTATGGCAATGGGAGCGCAATAGTGACTCTTCTTAAAAGAAACAACTCTTGCTCGTAGGACAAGAAACTGCATGTGATTCAACTCCATTTAGGACTGGGAAACAAACACTAGCTCGCCTACAAGAAACACACTCTGCTTTTGAGAAAAGAGCACTCTTCTAATCTACTGTGTTTCCTATAGGGCCAGAAGAGTGAGCTTGCTCAGAACAAAAGAACTGTGCTTCCGACGTACGGGCCATATCTAGTGTAACTCCACTTAGGAAACTGACGAGAACAGTAGCTTCTCTTCAGTCCAATACACTGTACTTGCTGGGAATATACGCCAGTGCTATTTGCACTGTCTATGGCAATGGGAGTACAATAGTGACTCTTCTTACCAAAAAACAACTCTTGCTCGTTGGACCAGAAAATGCATGTGATTCAAATCCATTTGTGACTGGGAAACAAATACTAGTTCGCCTTACAAGAAACACACTCTGCTTTTGAGAAAAGAGCACTCTTCTAATCTACTGTGTTTCTTGTAGGGCCAGAACAGTGAGCTTGCTCAGAACAAAAGAACTGTGCTTCCGACTTATGGGCCAATCTAGTTCAACTACACTTAGGAAACTGAGGAGAACAGTAACTTCTCTTCAGTCCAATACACTGTACTTGCTGGGAACAGACGCGAGTGCTCTTTGCACTGTGTATGGCAATGCGAGCACAACAGTGACTCTTCTTACCAGAAAACAACTCTTGCTCATAGGACCAGAACCTGTATGTGATTCAACTCCATTTAGGACTGGGAAACAAACACTAGCTCGCCTTACAAGAAACACACTCTGCTTTTGAGAAAAGAGCACTCTTCTAATCTACTGTGTTTCCTAAAGGGCCAGAACAGTGAGCTTGCTCAGAACAAAAGAACTGTGCTTAGGACACACGGGCCATATCTAGTTCAACTCAGCTTAGGAAACTGACAAGAACAGTAGCTTCTCTTCAGTCCAATACACTATACTTGCTGGGAACAGACGCGAGTGCTCTTTGCACTGTGTATGTCGAATGGAGCACAAAAGTGACGCTTTTTTACCACAAAACAACTCTTGCTCATAGGACCAGAAACTGCATGTGATTCAAATCCTTTTCTGATTGGGAAACAAACACTAGCTCGCCTTACAAGAAACACACTCTGCTTTTGAGAAAAGAGCACTCTTCTAATCTACTGTGTTTCTTGTAGGTCCAGAACAGTGAGCTTGCTCAGAACAAAAGAACTGTGCTTCCGACTTACGGGCGAATCTAGTTCAACTCCACTTAGGAAACTGATGAGAACAGTAGCTTCTCTTCAGTCCAATACACTGTACTTGCTGGGAACAGACACGAGTGCTATTTGCACTGTGTATGGCAATGGGAGCGCAATAGTGACTCTTCTTACCAGAAAAAAACTCTTGCTCGTAGGACCAGAACCTGTATGTGATTCAACTCCATTTAGGACTGGGAAACAAACACTAGCTCGCCTTACAAGAAACACACTCTGCTTTTGAGAAAAGAGCACTCTTCTAATCTACTGTGTTTTCTATAGGGCCAGAACAGTGAGCTTGCTCAGAACAAAAGAACTGTGCTTCCGAAGTACGGACCTTATCTAGTTCAACTCTACTTAGGAAACTGACAAGAACAGTAGCTTCTCTTCAGTCCAATACACTGTCCTTGCTGGGAACAGACGCGAGTGCTATTTGCACTGTGTATGGCAATGGGAGCGCAATAGTGACTCTTCTTACCCGAAACAACTCTTGCTCGTAGGACAAGAAACTGCATGTGATTCAACTCCATTTAGGACTGGGAAACAAACACTAGCTCGCCTACAAGAAACACACTCTGCTTTTGAGAAAAGAGCACTCTTCTAATCTACTGTGTTTCCTATAGGGCCAGAACAGTGACCTTGCTCAGAACAAAAGAACTGTGCTTCCTTCACACACGGGCCATATCTAGTTCAACTCCACTTAGGAAACTGACGAGAACAGTAGCTTCTCGTCAATCCAATACACTGTACTTGCTGGGAACAGACGCGAGTGCTATTTGCACTGTGTATGGCAAATGGAGCACAAAAGTGACTCTTTTTACCACAAAACAACTCTTGCTCATAGGACCAGAAACTACATGTGATTCAAATCCTTTTCTGTTTGGGAAACAAACACTAGCTTGCCTTACAAGAAACACACTCTGCTTTTGAGAAAAGAGCACTCTTCTAATCTACTGTGTTTCCTATAGGGCCAGAACAGTGACCTTGCTCAGAACAAAAGAACTGTGCTTCCTTCACACACGGGCCATATCTAGTTCAACTCCACTTAGGAAACTGACGAGAACAGTAGCTTCTCTTCAGTCCAATACACTGTACTTGCTGGGAACAGACGCGAGTGCTATTTGCACTGTGTATGGCAATGGGAGCACAATAGTGACTCTTCTTACCAGAAAACAACTCCTGCTTGTAGGACCAGAAACTGCATGTGAATCAACTCCATTTCTGACTGGGAAACAAATACTAGCTCGCCTTACAAGAAACACACTCTGCTTTTGAGAAAAGAGCACTCTTCTAATATACTGTGTTTCCTATAGGGCCAGAACAGTAAGCTTGCTCAGAACAAAAGAACTGTGATTCCGACGTAAGGGCCATGTCTAGTTCAACTGCACTTAGGAAACTGACGAGAACAGTAGCTTCTCTTCAGTCCAATACACTGTACTTGCTCAGAACAGACACGAGTGCTATTTGCAATGTGTATGGCAATGGGAGCTCAAAAGTGACACTTCTTACCAGAAAACAACTCTTGCTCGTAGGACAGGAAACTGCATGTGATTCAACTCCATTTAGGACTGGGAAACAAACACTAGCTCGCTATACAAGAAACACACTCTGCTTTTGAGAAAAGAGCACTCTTCTACTCTCCTGTGTTTCCTATAGGGCCAGAAGTGTGAGCTTGCTCAGAACAAAAGAACTGTGCTTCCGACGTACGGGTCATATCTAGTTCAACTCCACTTAGGAAACTAGCTAGAACAGTAGCTTCTCTTCAGTCCAATACACTGTACTTGCTGGGAACAGACGCGAGTGCTATTTGCACTGTGTATGGCAAATGGAGCGCAATAGTGACTCTTCTTATCAGAAAACAACTCTTGCTCGTAGGACCAGAAACTGCAAGTTATTCAACTCCATTTCCTACTGGGAAACAAATAGTAGCTCGCCTTACAAGAAACACACTCTGCTTTTGAGAAAAGAGCACTCTTCTAATCTACTGTGTTTCTTGTAGGGCCAGAACAGTGAGCTTGCTCAGAACAAAAGAACTGTGCTTCCGACGTACGGGCCATATCTAGTGTAACTCTACTTAGGAAACTGACAAGAACAGTATCTTCTCTTCAGTCCAATACACTGTCCTTGCTGGGAACAGACGCGAGTGCTATTTGCACTGTGTATGGCAATGGGAGCGCAATAGTGACTCTTCTTACCAGAAACAACTCTTGCTCTTAGGACAAGAAACTGCATGTGATTCAACTCCATTTAGGACTGGGAAACAAACACTAGATCGCTATACAAGAAACACACTCTGCTTTTGAGAAAAGAGCACACTTCTACTCTCCTGTGTTTCCTATAGGGCCAGAAGAGTGAGCTTGCTCAGAACAAAAGAACTGTGCTTCCGACGTACGGGTCATATCTAGTTCAACTCCACTTAGGAAACTAGCTAGAACAGTAGCTTCTCTTCAGTCCAATACACTGTACTTGCTGGGAACAGACGCGAGTGCTATTTGCACTGTGTATGGCAAATGGAGCACAATAGTGACTCTTCTTATCAGAAAACAACTCTTGCTTGTAGGACCAGAAACTGCAAGTTATTCAACTCCATTTCCTACTGGGAAACAAATAGTAGCTCGCCTTACAAGAAACACACTCTGCTTTTGAAAAAAGAGCACTCTTCTAATCTACTGTGTTTCCTATAGGGCCAGAACAGTGAGCTTGCTCAGAACAAAAGAACTGTGCTTCCGATGTACGGGTCATAACTAGTTCAACTCCACTTAGGAAACTGACGAGAACAGTAGCTTCTCTTCAGTCCAATACACTGTACTTGCTGGGAACATACGCCAGTGCGATTTGCACTGTCTATGGCAATGGGAGTACAATAGTGACTCTTCTTACCAAAAAACAACTCTTGCTCGTTGGACCAGAAACTGCATGTGATTCAAATCCATTTCTGATTGGGAAACAAATACTAGTTCGCCTTACAAGAAACACACTCTGCTTTTGAGAAAAGAGCACTCTTCTAATCTACTGTGTTTCTTGTAGGGCCAGAACAGTGAGCTTGCTCAGAACAAAAGAACTGTGCTTCCGACTTATGGGCCAATCTAGTTAAACTCCACTTAGGAAACTGACGAGAACAGTAGCTTCTCTTCAGTCCAATACACTGTACTTGCTGGGAAAAGATGCGAGTGCTCTTTGCACTGAGTATGGCAATGGGAACGCAATAGTGACTCTTCTTACCAGAAAACAACTCTTGCTCGTAGGACCAGAACCTGTATGTGATTCATCTCCATTTAGGACTGGGAAAAAAACACTAGCTCGCCTTACAAGAAACACACTCTGCTTTTGAGAAAAGAGCACTCTTCTAATCTACTGTGTTTCCTATAGGGCCAGAACAGTGAGCTTGCTCAGAACAAAAGAACTGTGCTTAGGACACACGGGCCATATCTAGTTCAACTCCACTTAGGAAACTGATGAGAACAGTAGCTTCTCTTCAGTCCAATACACTGTACTTGCTGGGAACAGACACGAGTGCTCTTTGCACTGTGTATGGCAATGGGAGCGCAATAGTGACTCTTCTTACCAGAAAAAAACTCTTACTCGTAGGACCAGAACCTGTATGTGATTCAACTCCATTTAGGACTGGGAAACAAACACTAGCTCGCCTTACAAGAAACACACTCTGCTTTTGAGAAAAGAGCACTCTTCTAATCTACTGTGTTTCCTATAGGGCCAGAACAGTGAGCTTGCTCAGAACAAAAGAACTGTGCTTCCGAAGTACGGACCTTATCTAGTTCAACTCTACTTAGGAAACTGACAAGAACAGTAGCTTCTCTTCAGTCCAATACACTGTCCTTGCTGGGAACAGACGCGAGTGCTATTTGCACTGTGTATGGCAATGGGAGCGCAATAGTGACTCTTCTTACCAGAAACAACTCTTGCTCGTAGGACAAGAAACTGCATGTGATTCAACTCCATTTAGGACTGGGAAACAAACACTAGCTCGCCTACAAGAAACACACTCTGCTTTTGAGAAAAGAGCACTCTTCTAATCTACTGTGTTTCCTATAGGGCCAGAACAGTGAGCTTGCTCAGAACAAAAGAACTGTGCTTCCGACGTACGGGCCATATCTAGTGTAACTCCACTTAGGAAACTGACGAGAACAGTAGCTTCTCTTCAGTCCAATACACTGTACTTGCTGGGAACATACGCCAGTGCTATTTGCACTGTCTATGGCAATGGGAGTACAATAGTGACTCTTCTTACCAAAAAACAACTCTTGCTCGTTGGACCAGAAAATGCATGTGATTCAAATCCATTTGTGACTGGGAAACAAATACTAGTTCGCCTTACAAGAAACACACTCTGCTTTTGAGAAAAGAGCACTCTTCTAATCTACTGTGTTTCTTGTAGGGCCAGAACAGTGAGCTTGCTCAGAACAAAAGAACTGTGCTTCCGACTTATGGGCCAATCTAGTTCAACTACACTTAGGAAACTGAGGAGAACAGTAACTTCTCTTCAGTCCAATACACTGTACTTGCTGGGAACAGACGCGAGTGCTCTTTGCACTGTGTATGGCAATGCGAGCGCAACAGTGACTCTTCTTACCAGAAAACAACTCTTGCTCGTAGGACCAGAACCTGTATGTGATTCAACTCCATTTAGGACTGGGAAACAAACACTAGCTCGCCTTACAAGAAACACACTCTGCTTTTGAGAAAAGAGCACTCTTCTAATCTACTGTGTTTCCTAAAGGGCCAGAACAGTGAGCTTGCTCAGAACAAAAGAACTGTGCTTAGGACACACGGGCCATATCTAGTTCAACTCAGCTTAGGAAACTGACAAGAACAGTAGCTTCTCTTCAGTCCAATACACTATACTTGCTGGGAACAGACGCGAGTGCTCTTTGCACTGTGTATGTCGAATGGAGCACAAAAGTGATGCTTTTTTACCACAAAACAACTCTTGCTCATAGGACCAGAAACTGCATGTGATTCAAATCCTTTTCTGATTGGGAAACAAACACTAGCTCGCCTTACAAGAAACACACTCTGCTTTTGAGAAAAGAGCACTCTTCTAATCTACTGTGTTTCTTGTAGGTCCAGAACAGTGAGCTTGCTCAGAACAAAAGAACTGTGCTTCCGACTTACGGGCGAATCTAGTTCAACTCCACTTAGGAAACTGATGAGAACAGTAGCTTCTCTTCAGTCCAATACACTGTACTTGCTGGGAACAGACACGAGTGCTATTTGCACTGTGTATGGCAATGGGAGCGCAATAGTGACTCTTCTTACCAGAAAAAAACTCTTGCTCGTAGGACCAGAACCTGTATGTGATTCAACTCCATTTAGGACTGGGAAACAAACACTAGCTCGCCTTACAAGAAACACACTCTGCTTTTGAGAAAAGAGCACTCTTCTAATCTACTGTGTTTTCTATAGGGCCAGAACAGTGAGCTTGCTCAGAACAAAAGAACTGTGCTTCCGAAGTACGGACCTTATCTAGTTCAACTCTACTTAGGAAACTGACAAGAACAGTAGCTTCTCTTCAGTCCAATACACTGTCCTTGCTGGGAACAGACGCGAGTGCTATTTGCACTGTGTATGGCAATGGGAGCGCAATAGTGACTCTTCTTACCCGAAACAACTCTTGCTCGTAGGACAAGAAACTGCATGTGATTCAACTCCATTTAGGACTGGGAAACAAACACTAGCTCGCCTACAAGAAACACACTCTGCTTTTGAGAAAAGAGCACTCTTCTAATCTACTGTGTTTCCTATAAGGCCAGAAGAGTGAGCTTGCTCAGAACAAAAGAACTGTGCTTCCGACGTACGGGCCATATCTAGTGTAACTCCACTTAGGAAACTGACGAGAACAGTAGCTTCTCTTCAGTCCAATACACTGTACTTGCTGGGAATATACGCGGTGCTATTTGCACTGTCTATGGCAATGGGAGTACAATAGTGACTCTTCTTACCAAAAAACAACTCTTGCTCGTTGGACCAGAAAATGCATGTGATTCAAATCCATTTGTGACTGGGAAACAAATACTAGTTCGCCTTACAAGAAACACACTCTGCTTTTGAGAAAAGAGCACTCTTCTAATCTACTGTGTTTCTTGTAGGGCCAGAACAGTGAGCTTGCTCAGAACAAAAGAACTGTGCTTCCGACTTATGGGCCAATCTAGTTCAACTACACTTAGGAAACTGAGGAGAACAGTAACTTCTATTCAGTCCAATACACTGTACTTGCTGGGAACAGACGCGAGTGCTCTTTGCACTGTGTATGGCAATGCGAGCACAACAGTGACTCTTCTTACCAGAAAACAACTCTTGCTCATAGGACCAGAACCTGTATGTGATTCAACTCCATTTAGGACTGGGAAACAAACACTAGCTCGCCTTACAAGAAACACACTCTGCTTTTGAGAAAAGAGCACTCTTCTAATCTACTGTGTTTCCTAAAGGGCCAGAACAGTGAGCTTGCTCAGAACAAAAGAACTGTGCTTAGGACACACGGGCCATATCTAGTTCAACTCAGCTTAGGAAACTGACAAGAACAGTAGCTTCTCTTCAGTCCAATACACTATACTTGCTGGGAACAGACGCGAGTGCTCTTTGCACTGTGTATGTCGAATGGAGCACAAAAGTGACGCTTTTTTACCACAAAACAACTCTTGCTCATAGGACCAGAAACTGCATGTGATTCAAATCCTTTTCTGATTGGGAAACAAACACTAGCTCGCCTTACAAGAAACACACTCTGCTTTTGAGAAAAGAGCACTCTTCTAATCTACTGTGTTTCTTGTAGGTCCAGAACAGTGAGCTTGCTCAGAACAAAAGAACTGTGCTTCCGACTTACGGGCGAATCTAGTTCAACTCCACTTAGGAAACTGATGAGAACAGTAGCTTCTCTTCAGTCCAATACACTGTACTTGCTGGGAACAGACACGAGTGCTATTTGCACTGTGTATGGCAATGGGAGCGCAATAGTGACTCTTCTTACCAGAAAAAAACTCTTGCTCGTAGGACCAGAACCTGTATGTGATTCAACTCCATTTAGGACTGGGAAACAAACACTAGCTCGCCTTACAAGAAACACACTCTGCTTTTGAGAAAAGAGCACTCTTCTAATCTACTGTGTTTTCTATAGGGCCAGAACAGTGAGCTTGCTCAGAACAAAAGAACTGTGCTTCCGAAGTACGGACCTTATCTAGTTCAACTCTACTTAGGAAACTGACAAGAACAGTAGCTTCTCTTCAATCCAATACACTGTCCTTGCTGGGAACAGACGCGAGTGCTCTTTGCACTGTGTATGGCAAATGGAGCACAAAAGTGACTCTTTTTACCACAAAACAATTCTTGCTCATAGGACCAGAAACTACATGTGATTCAAATCCTTTTCTGATTGGGAAACAAACACTAGCTCGCCTTACAAGAAACACACTCTGCTTTTGAGAAAAGATCACTCTTCTAATCTACTGTGTTTCCTATAGAGCCAGAACAGTGAGCTTGCTCAGAACAAAAGAACTGTGCTTCCGACGTACGGGCCATATCTAGTGTAACTCCACTTAGGAAACTGACGAGAACAGTAGCTTCTCTTCAATCCAATACACTGTACTTGCTGGGAACAGACGCGAGTGCTCTTTGCACTGTGTATGGCAAATGGAGCACAAAAGTGACTCTTTTTACCACAAAACAACTCTTGCTCATAGGACCAGAAACTACATGTGATTCAAATCCTTTTCTGATTGGGAAACAAACACTAGCTCGCCTTACAAGAAACACACTCTGCTTTTGAGAAAAGAGCACTCTTCTAATCTACTGTGTTTCCTATAGGGCCAGAACAGTGAGCTTGCTCAGAACAAACGAACTGTGCTTCTGATGTACGGTCCATATCTAGTTCAACTCCACTTAGGAAACTGACGAGAACAGTAGCTTCTCTTCAGTCCAATACACTGTACTTGCTGGGAACAGACGCCAGTGCTATTTGCACTATGCATGGCAATGGGAGCACAATAGTGACTCTTCTTACCAAAAAACAACTCTTACTCATAGGACCAGAAACTGCATGTGATTAATATCCATTTCTGACTGGGAAACAAATACTAGCTCGCCTTACAAGAAACACACTCTGCTTTTGAGAAAAGAGCACTCTTCTAATCTACTGTGTTTCCTATAGGGCCAGAACAGTGAGCTTGCTCAGAACAAAAGAACTGTGCTTCCTTCACACAAGGGCCATATCTAGTTCAACTCCACTTAGGAAACTGACGAGAACAGTAGCTTCTCTTCAGTCCAATACACTGTACTTGCTGGGAACAGACGCGAGTGCTATTTGCACTGTGTATGGCAATGGGAGCACAATAGTGACTCTTCTTACCAGAAAAAAACTCCTGCTTGTAGGACCAGAAACTGCATGTGAATCAACTCTATTTCTGACTGGGAAACAAATAGTAGCTCGCCTTACAAGAAACACACTCTGCTTTTGAGAAAAGAGCACTCTTCTAATCTACTGTGTTTCCTATAGGGCCAGAACAGTGAGCTTGCTCAGAACAAAAGAACTGTGCTTCCAACGTATGGGCGATGTCTAGTTCAACTGCACTTAGGAAACTGACAAGAATAGTAGCTTCTGTTCAGTCCAATACACTGTACTTGCTCGGAACAGATGCGAGTGCTATTTGCACTGTGTATGGCAATGGGAGCTCAATAGTGACACTTCTTACCAGAAAACAACTCTTGCTCGTAGGACAGGAAACTGCATGTGATTCAACTCCATTTAGGACTGGGAAACAAACACTAGCTCGCTATACAAGAAACACACTCTGCTTTTGAGAAAAGAGCACTCTTCTACTCTCCTGTGTTTCCTATAGGGCCAGAAGAGTGAGCTTGCTCAGAACAAAAGAACTGTGCTTCCGACGTACGGGTCATATCTAGTTCAACTCCACTTAGGAAACTAGCTAGAACAGTAGCTTCTCTTCAGTCCAATACACTGTACTTGCTGGGAACAGACGTGAGTGCTATTTGCACTGTGTATGGCAAATGGAGCACAATAGTGACTCTTCTTATCAGAAAACAACTCTTGCTCGTAGGACCAGAAACTGCAAGTTATTCAACTCCATTTCCTACTGGGAAACAAATAGTAGCTCGCCTTACAAGAAACACACTCTGCTTTTGAAAAAAGAGCACTCTTCTGATCTACTGTGTTTCCTATAGGGCCAGAACAGTGAGCTTGCTCAGAACAAAAGAACTCTGCTTCCGATGTACGGGTCATAACTAGTTCAACTCCACTTAGGAAACTGACGAGAACAGTAGCTTCTCTTCAGTCCAATACACTGTACTTGCTGGGAACATACGCCAGTGCTATTTGCACTGTCTATGGCAATGGGAGTACAATAGTGACTCTTCTTACCAAAAAACAACTCTTGCTCGTTGGACCAGAAACTGCATGTGATTCAAATCCATTTCTGATTGGGAAACAAATACTAGTTCGCCTTACAAGAAACACACTCTGCTTTTGAGAAAAGAGCACTCTTCTAATCTACTGTGTTTCTTGTAGGGCCAGAACAGTGAGCTTGCTCAGAACAAAAGAACTGTGCTTCCGACTTATGGGCCAATCTAGTTCAACTCCACTTAGGAAACTGACGAGAACAGTAGCTTCTCTTCAGTCCAATACACTGTACTTGCTGGGAACAGATGCGAGTGCTCTTTGCACTGAGTATGGCAATGGGAACGCAATAGTGACTCTTCTTACCAGAAAACAACTCTTGCTCATAGGACCAGAACCTGTATGTGATTCATCTCCATTTAGGACTGGGAAAAAAACACTAGCTCGCCTTACAAGAAACACACTCTGCTTTTGAGAAAAGAGCACTCTTCTAATCTACTGTGTTTCCTATAGTGCCAGAACAGTGAGCTTGCTCAGAACAAAAGAACTGTGCTTAGGACACACGGGCCATATCTAGTTCAACTCCACTTAGGAAACTGATGAGAACAGTAGCTTCTCTTCAGTCCAATACACTGTACTTGCTGGGAACAGACACGAGTGCTATTTGCACTGTGTATGGCAATGGGAGCGCAATAGTGAGTGTTCTTACCAGAAAAAAACTCTTGCTCGTAGGACCAGAACCTGTATGTGATTCAACTCCATTTAGGACTGGGAAACAAACACTAGCTCGCCTTACAAGAAACACACTCTGCTTTTGAGAAAAGAGCACTCTTCTAATCTACTGTGTTTTCTATAGGGCCAGAACAGTGAGCTTGCTCAGAACAAAAGAACTGTGCTTCCGAAGTACGGACCTTATCTAGTTCAACTCTACTTAGGAAACTGACAAGAACAGTAGCTTCTCTTCAGTCCAATACACTGTCCTTGCTGAGAACAGACGCGAGTGCTATTTGCACTGTGTATGGCAATGGGAGCGCAATAGTGACTCTTCTTAAAAGAAACAACTCTTGCTCGTAGGACAAGAAACTGCATGTGATTCAACTCCATTTAGGACTGGGAAACAAACACTAGCTCGCCTACAAGAAACACACTCTGCTTTTGAGAAAAGAGCACTCTTCTAATCTACTGTGCTTCCTATAGGGCCAGAACAGTGAGCTTGCTCAGAACAAAAGAACTGTGCTTCCGACGTACGGGCCATATCTAGTGTAACTCTACTTAGGAAACTGACGAGAACAGTAGCTTCTCTTCAATCCCATACACTGTACTTGCTGGGAACAGACGCGAGTGCTCTTTGCACTGTGTATGGCAAATGGAGCACAAAAGTGACTCTTTTTACCACAAAACAACTCTTGCTCATAGGACCAGAAACTACATGTGATTCAAATCCTTTTCTGATTGGGAAACAAACACTAGCTCGCCTTACAAGAAACACACTCTGCTTTTGAGAAAAGAGCACTCTTCTAATCTACTGTGTTTCCTACAGGGCCAGAACAGTGAGCTTGCTCAGAACAAAAGAACTGTGCTTCTGATGTACGGGCCATATCTAGTTCAACTCCACTTAGGAAACTGACGAGAACAGCAGCTTCTCTTCAGTCCAATACACTGTACTTGCTGGGAACAGACGCCAGTGCTATTTGCACTATGCATGGCAATGGGAGCACAATAGTGACTCTTCTTACCAAAAAACAACTCTTACTCATAGGACCAGAAACTGCATGTGATTAAAATCCATTTCTGACTGGGAAACAAATACTAGCTCGCCTTACAAGAAACACACTCTGCTTTTGAGAAAAGAGCACCCTTCTAATCTACTGTGTTTCCTATAGGGCCAGAACAGTGAGCTTGCTGAGAACAAAAGAACTGTCCTTCCTTCACACACGGGCCATATCTAGTTCAACTCCACTTAGGAAACTGACGAGAACAGTAGCTTCTCTTCAGTCCAATACACTGTACTTGCTGGGAACAGACGCGAGTGCTATTTTTACTGTGTATGGCAATGGGAGCACAATAGTGACTCTTCTTACCAGAAAAAAACTCCTGCTTGTAGGACCAGACTGCATGTGAATCAACTCTATTTCTGACTGGGAAACAAATAGTAGCTCGCCTTACAAGAAACACACTCTGCTTTTGAGAAAAGAGCACTCTTCTAATCTACTGTGTTTCCTATAGGGCCAGAACAGTGAGCTTGCTCAGAACAAAAGAACTGTGCTTCCAATGTACCGGTCATATCCAGTTCAACTCCACTTAGGAAACTAGCTAGAACAGTAGCTTCTCTTCAGTCCAGTACACTGTACTTGCTGGGAACAGACGCGAGTGCTATTTCCACTGTGTATGGCAAATGGAGCACAATAGTGACTCTTCTTATTAGAAAACAACTCTTGCTCGTAGGACCAGAAACTGCATGTTATTCCACTCCATTTCCTACTGGGAAACAAATAGTAGCTCGCCTTACAAGAAACACACTCTGCTTTTGAAAAAAGAGCACTCTTCTAATCTACTGTGTTTCTTGTAGGGCCAGAACAGTGAGCTTGCTCAGAACAAAAGAACTGTGCTTCCGACTTATGGGCCAATCTAGTTCAACTACACTTAGGAAACTGAGGAGAACAGTAACTTCTCTTCAGTCCAATACACTGTACTTGCTGGGAACAGACGCGAGTGCTCTTTGCACTGTGTATGGCAATGCGAGCACAACAGTGACTCTTCTTACCAGAAAACAACTCTTGCTCATAGGACCAGAACCTGTATGTGATTCAACTCCATTTAGGACTGGGAAACAAACACTAGCTCGCCTTACAAGAAACACACTCTGCTTTTGAGAAAAGAGCACTCTTCTAATCTACTGTGTTTCCTAAAGGGCCAGAACAGTGAGCTTGCTCAGAACAAAAGAACTGTGCTTAGGACACACGGGCCATATCTAGTTCAACTCAGCTTAGGAAACTGACAAGAACAGTAGCTTCTCTTCAGTCCAATACACTATACTTGCTGGGAACAGACGCGAGTGCTCTTTGCACTGTGTATGTCGAATGGAGCACAAAAGTGATGCTTTTTTACCACAAAACAACTCTTGCTCATAGGACCAGAAACTGCATGTGATTCAAATCCTTTTCTGATTGGGAAACAAACACTAGCTCGCCTTACAAGAAACACACTCTGCTTTTGAGAAAAGAGCACTCTTCTAATCTACTGTGTTTCTTGTAGGTCCAGAACAGTGAGCTTGCTCAGAACAAAAGAACTGTGCTTCCGACTTACGGGCGAATCTAGTTCAACTCCACTTAGGAAACTGATGAGAACAGTAGCTTCTCTTCAGTCCAATACACTGTACTTGCTGGGAACAGACACGAGTGCTATTTGCACTGTGTATGGCAATGGGAGCGCAATAGTGACTCTTCTTACCAGAAAAAAACTCTTGCTCATAGGACCAGAACCTGTATGTGATTCAACTCCATTTAGGACTGGGAAACAAACACTAGCTCGCCTTACAAGAAACACACTCTGCTTTTGAGAAAAGAGCACTCTTCTAATCTACTGTGTTTTCTATAGGGTCAGAACAGTGAGCTTGCTCAGAACAAAAGAACTGTGCTTCCGAAGTACGGACCTTATCTAGTTCAACTCTAATTAGGAAACTGACAAGAACAGTAGCTTCTCTTCAGTCCAATACACTGTCCTTGCTGGGAACAGACGCGAGTGCTATTTGCACTGTGTATGGCAATGGGAGCGCAATAGTGACTCTTCTTACCAGAAACAACTCTTGCTCGTAGGACAAGAAACTGCATGTGATTCAACTCCATTTAGGACTGGGAAACAAACACTAGCTCGCCTACAAGAAACACACTCTGCTTTGGAGAAAAGAGCACTCTTCTAATCTACTGTGTTTCCTATAGGGCCAGAACAGTGAGCTTGCTCAGAACAAAAGAACTGTGCTTCCGACGTACGGGCCATATCTAGTGTAACTCCACTTAGGAAACTGACGAGAACAGTAGCTTCTCTTCAATCCAATACACTGTACTTGCTGGGAACTGACGCGAGTGCACTTTGCACTGTGTATGGCAAATGGAGCACAAAAGTGACTCTTTTTACCACAAAACAACTCTTGCTCATAGGACCAGAAACTACATGTGATTCAAATCCTTTTCTGTTTGGGAAACAAACACTAGCTTGCCTTACAAGAAACACACTCTGCTTTTGAGAAAAGAGCACTCTTCAAATCTACTGTGTTTCCTACAGGGCCAGAACAGTGACCTTGCTCAGAACAAAAGAACTGTGCTTCCTTCACACACGGGCCATATCTAGTTCAACTCCACTTAGGAAACTGATGAGAACAGTAGCTTCTCTTCAGTCCAATACACTGTCCTTGCTGGGAAAAGACGCGAGTGCTATTTGCACTGTGTATGGCAATGGGAGCACAATAGTGACTCTTCTTACCAGAAAACAACTCCTGCTTGTAGGACCAGAAACTGCATGTGATTCAAATCCTCTTCTGATTGGGAAAAAAACACTAGCTCGCCTTACAAGAAACACACTCTGCTTTTGAGAAAAGAGCACTCTTCTAATCTACTGTGTTTCTTGTAGGTCCAGAACAGTGAGCTTGCTCAGAACAAAAGAACTGTGCTTCCGACTTACGGGCGAATCTAGTTCAACTCCACTAAGGAAACTGAAGAGAACAGTAGCTTCTCTTCAGTCCAATACACTGTACTTGCTGGGAACAGACAGGAGTGCTATTTGCACTGTGTATGGCAATGGGAGCACAATAGTGACTCTTCTTACCAGAAAAAAACTCTTGCTCGTAGGACCAGAACCTGTATGTGATTCAACTCCATTTAGGACTGGGAAACAAACACTAGCTCGCCTTACAAGAAACACACTCTGCTTTTGAGAAAAGAGCACTCTTCTAATCTACTGTGTTTCCTATAGGGCCAGAACAGTGAGCTTGCTCAGAACAAAAGAACTGTGCTTCCGAAGTACGGACCTTATCTAGTTCAACTCTACTTAGGAAACTGACAAGAACAGTAGCTTCTCTTCAGTCCAATACACTGTCCTTGCTGGGAACAGACGCGAGTGCTATTTGCACTGTGTATGGCAATGGGAGCGCAATAGTGACTCTTCTTACCAGAAACAACTCTTGCTCGTAGGACAAGAAATTGCATGTGATTCAACTCCATTTAGGACTGGGAAACAAACACTAGCTCGCCTATAAGAAACACACTCTGCTTTTGAGAAAAGAGCACTCTTCTAATCTACTGTGTTTCCTATAGGGCCAGAACAGTGAGCTTGCTCAGAACAAAAGAACTGTGCTTCCGACGTACGGGCCATATCTAGTGTATCTCCACTTAGGAAACTGACGAGAACAGTAGCTTCTCTTCAATCCAATACACTGTACTTGCTGGGAACAGACGCGAGTGCTCTTTGCACTGTGTATGGCAAATGGAGCACAAAAGTGACTCTTTTTACCACAAAACAACTCTTGCTCATAGGACCAGAAACTACATGTGATTCAAATCCTTTTCTGTTTGGGAAACAAACACTAGCTTGCCTTACAAGAAACACACTCTGCTTTTGAGAAAAGAGCACTCTTCTAATCTACTGTGTTTCCTATAGGGCCAGAACAGTGAGCTTGCTCAGAACAAAAGAACTGTGCTTCCTTCACACACGGGCCATATCTAGTTCAACTCCACTTAGGAAACTGACGAGAACAGTAGCTTCTCTTCAGTCCAATACACTGTACTTGCTGGGAACAGACGCGAGTGCTATTTGCACTGTGTATGGCAATGGGAGCACAATAGTGACTCTTCTTACCAGAAAACAACTCCTGCTTGTAGGACCAGAAACTGCATGTGAATCAACTCCATTTCTGACTGGGAAACAAATAGTAGCTCGCCTTACAAGAAACACACTCTGCTTTTGAGAAAAGAGCACTCTTCTAATATACTGTGTTTCCTATAGGGCCAGAACAGTAAGCTTGCTCAGAACAAAAGAACTGTGATTCCGACCTACGGGCCATGTCTAGTTCAACTGCACTTAGGAAACTGACGAGAACAGTAGCTTCTCTTCAGTCCAATACACTGTACTTGCTCAGAACAGACATGAGTGCTATTTGCACTGTGTATTGCAAGGGGAGCTCAATAGTGACACTTCTTACCAGAAAACAACTCTTGCTCGTAGGACAGGAAACTGCATGTGATTCAACTCCATTCAGGACTGGGAAACAAACACTAGCTCGCTATACAAGAAACACACTCTGCTTTTGAGAAAAGAGCACTCTTCTACTCTCCTGTGTTTCCTATAGGGCCAGAAGAGTGAGCTTGCTCAGAACAAAAGAACTGTGCTTCCGACGTACGGGTCATATCTAGTTCAACTCCACTTAGGAAACTAGCTAGAACAGTAGCTTCTCTTCAGTCCAATACACTGTACTTGCTGGGAACAGACGCGAGTGCTATTTGCACTGTGTATGGCAAATGGAGCGCAATAGTGACTCTTCTTATCAGAAAACAACTCTTGCTCGTAGGACCAGAAACTGCAAGTTATTCAACTCCATTTCCTACTGGGAAACAAATAGTAGCTCGCCTTACAAGAAACACACTCTGCTTTTGAAAAAAGAGCACTCTTCTAATCTACTGTGTTTCCTATAGGGCCAGAACAGTGAGCTTGCTCAGAACAAAAGAACTGTTCTTCCGATGTATGGGTCATAACTAGTTCAACTCCACTTAGGAAAACTGACGAGAAGAGTAGCTTCTCTTCAGTCCAATACACTGTACTTGCTGGGAACATACGCCAGTGCTATTTGCACTGTCTATGGCAATGGGAGTACAATAGTGACTCTTACCATAAAACAACTCTTGCTCGTTGGACCAGAAACTGCATGTGATTCAAATCCATTTCTGACTGGGAAACAAATACTAGTTCGCCTTACAAGAAACACACTCTGCTTTTGAGAAAAGAGCACTCTTCTAATCTACTGTGTTTCTTGTAGGGCCAGAACAGTGAGCTTGCTCAGAACAAAAGAACGGTGCTTCCGACTTATGGGCCAATCCAGTTCAACTACACTTAGTAAACTGAGGAGAACAGTAGCTTCTCTTCAGTCCAATACACTGTACTTGCTGGGAACAGACGCGAGTGCTCTTTGCACTGTGTATGGCAATGCCAGCGCAACAGTGACTCTTCTTACCAGAAAACAACTCTTGCTCGTAGGACCAGAACCTGTATGTGATTCAACTCCATTTAGGACTGGGAAACAAACACTAGCTCGCCTTACAAGAAACACACTCTGCTTTTGAGAAAAGAGCACTCTTCTAATCTACTGTGTTTCCTAAAGGGCCAGAACAGTGAGCTTGCTCAGAACAAAAGAACTGTGCTTAGGACACACGGGCCATATCTAGTTCAACTCAGCTTATGAAACTGACAAGAACAGTAGCTTCTCTACAGTCCAATACACTATACTTGCTGGGAACAGACGCGAGTGCTCTTTGCACTGTGTATGTCGAATGGAGCACAAAAGTGACGCTTTTTTACCACAAAACAACTCTTGCTCATAGGACCAGAAACTGCATGTGATTCAAATCCTTTTCTGATTGGGAAACAAACACTAGCTCGCCTTACAAGAAACACACTCTGCTTTTGAGAAAAGAGCACTCTTCTAATCTACTGTGTTTCTTGTAGGTCCAGAACAGTGAGCTTGCTCAGAACAAAAGAACTGTGCTTCCGACTTACGGGCGAATCTAGTTCAACTCCACTTAGGAAACTGATGAGAACAGTAGCTTCTCTTCAGTCCAATACACTGTACTTGCTGGGAACAGACACGAGTGCTATTTGCACTGTGTATGGCAATGGGAGCGCAATGGTGACTCTTCTTACCAGAAAAAAACTCTTGCTCGTAGGACCAGAACCTGTATGTGATTCAACTCCATTTAGGACTGGGAAACAAACACTAGCTCGCCTTACAAGAAACACACTCTGCTTTTGAGAAAAGAGCACTCTTCTAATCTACTGTGTTTTCTATAGGGCCAGAACAGTGAGCTTGCTCAGAACAAAAGAACTGTGCTTCCGAAGTACGGACCTTATCTAGTTCAACTCTACTTAGGAAACTGACAAGAACAGTAGCTTCTCTTCAGTCCAATACACTGTCCTTGCTGGGAACAGACGCGAGTGCTATTTGCACTGTGTATGGCAATGGGAGCGCAATAGTGACTCTTCTTACCAGAAACAACTCTTGCTCGTAGGACAAGAAACTGCATGTGATTCAACTCCATTTAGGACTGGGAAACAAACACTAGCTCGCCTACAAGAAACACACTCTGCTTTTGAGAAAAGAGCACTCTTCTAATCTACTGTGTTTCCTATAGGGCCAGAACAGTGAGCTTGCTCAGAACAAAAGAACTGTGCTTCCGACGTACGGGCCATATCTAGTGTAACTCCACGTAGGAAACTGACGAGAACAGTAGCTTCTCTTCAGTCCAATACACTGTACTTGCTGGGAACATACGCCAGTGCTATTTGCACTGTCTATGGCAATGGGAGTACAATAGTGACTCTTCTTACCAAAAAACAACTCTTGCTCGTTGGACCAGAAACTGCATGTGATTCAAATCCATTTGTGACTGGGAAACAAATACTAGTTCGCCTTACAAGAAACACACTCTGCTTTTGAGAAAAGAGCACTCTTCTAATCTACTGTGTTTCTTGTAGGGCCAGAACAGTGAGCTTGCTCAGAACAAAAGATCTGTGCTTCCGACTTATGGGCCAATCTAGTTCAACTACACTTAGGA